>NC_034191.2:27408748-27466248 GCF_002021735.2 Oncorhynchus kisutch
TAGAGATGAGTTATAGAGAGATGGAGAGATGGATTCATAGATGATTTGAGAGATGGAGTTATAGAGAGATAGAGAGATGGAATTTAGAGAGATGGAGAGATGGAGTTATAGCGAGATGGAGTTATAGAGAGATGGAGGGATGGAGTTATAGAGAGATGGAGTTGTAGAGAGATGGAGGGGATGGAGAGATTAGTTATAGAGAGAAGACAGATGGAGTTATGGAGTTATGGAGAGATGGAGTAAAAGGAGATGGAGAGATGAAGTTATAGAGGATGGAGAGATGAGTTATAGAGAGAAATAGAGATGGAGTTATAGAGAGATGGAGGGATGGAGAGATAGAGTTACAGAGATATGGAGAGATGGTTATAGAGAGGTGGAGAGATGGAGTTATAGAGAGATGGAGTTATAGAGAGATGGAGTTATAGAGAGATGGAGTTATAGAGGATGGAGAGATGGAGTTATAGAGAGATGGAGTTATAGAGGGATGGAGAGATGGAGTTATAGAGAGATGGAGTTATAGAGGGATGGAGATGGAGTTATAGAGAGATGGAGTTATAGAGGGATGGAGAGATGGAGTTATAGAGAGATGGAGTTATAGAGGGATGGAGAGATGGAGTTATAGAGAGTTTTGTTATAAGGAGAT
Source organism: Oncorhynchus kisutch (assembly GCF_002021735.2). Lineage (NCBI taxonomy): Eukaryota > Metazoa > Chordata > Actinopteri > Salmoniformes > Salmonidae > Oncorhynchus > Oncorhynchus kisutch. The sequence goes on from NC_034191.2 coordinate 27,409,392, forward strand.
GGAGTGATAGAGAGGATGGAGTTATAGAGAGATGGAGTTATAGAGAGATGGAGAGATGGAGTTATAGAGGGATGGAGAGATGGAGTTATAGAGAGATATAGAGATGAAGTTATAGAGAGATAGAGAGATGGAATTATTGAGAGATGGAGATATAGAGAGATTGAGAGATGTAGTTATAGAGAGTTGGAGAGATGGAGTTAGAGAGGAATGAGAGATTGAGTTATAGAGAGATATAGAGATGGAGTTATAGAGAGATGGAGAGGATGGAGAGATGGAGTTATAGAGAGATGGAGAGATGGAGTTATAGAAGATGGAGAGATGGAGTTATAGAGAGAGATAGAGATGGAATTATTGAGAGATGGAGTTATAGAGGGATGGAGAGATGGAGTTATAGAGAGATGGAGAGATGAGTTTTAGAGAGAAATTAGAGATGGAGTTATAGAGGGTGGAGAGATGGAGTTATGGAGAGATGATTATAGAGAGATGGAGAGATGGAGTTATAGAGAGATGGAGAGATGGAGTTTAGAGAGATGGAGAGATGGAGTTATAGAGAGATGGAGAGATGGATTTATAGAGAGATGGAGAGATGGAGTTATAGAGAGATGGAGTTATAGAGAGATGGAGGATGGAGTTATAGAGAGATGGAGAGATGAGTTATAGAGAGATGGAGAGATGGAGTTATTAGAGAGATGGAGTTATAGAGAGATGGAGAGATGGAGTTATAGAGAGATGGAGAGATAGAGTTAAGAGAGATGGAGAGATGGAGTTATAGAGAGATGGAGTTATAGAGAGATGGAGAGATGGAGTTATAGAGAGATGGAGTTATAGAGGAGAGAGATGAGTTATAGAGAGATATGGAGTTATAGAGGATGGAGAGATGGAGTTATAGAGGGATGGAGAGATGGAGTTATAGAGAGATGGAGAGATGGAGTTATAGAGAGATGGAGTTATAGAGAGATGGAGTTTATAGAGAGATGGAGTTATAGAGAGATGGAAGATGGAGTTATAGAGAGATGGAGTTATAGAGGATGGAGAGATGAGTATAGAGAGTTGGAGTTATAGAGAGATGGAGTGATAGAGAAGGGATATAGAGGGATGGAGTTATAGAGAGATGGAGTTATAGAGAGATGGAGTTATAGAGGGATGGAGAGATGGTTATAGAGAGATGGAGTTATAGAGAGATGAGTTGGAGAGATGGAGTTATAGAGAGATGGAGAGATGGAGTTATAGAGAGAGAGAGTATAGAGGGATGGAGAGATGGAGTTATAGAGAGTGGAGTTGATAGAGAGATGGAGTGATAGAGAGATGGAGTTATAGAGGGATGGAGTTATAGAGAGATGGAGAGATGGTGTTATGGAGAGATGGATTCATAGAGAGATGGAGAGATGGAGTTATAGCGAGATAGAGAGATTGAGTTTTAGAGAGATGGAGAGATGGAGTTATAGAGAGATAGAGAGATGGAATTATTGAGAGATGGAGTAATAGAGCGATTGAGAGATTAAGTTATAGAGAGATGGAGAGATTTAGTTATAGAGAGATGACAGATGGAGTTTATAGAGAGGAGAGATGGATTATAGAGAGATGGAGTATAGCGAGATAGAGAGATGGAGTTTTAGAGAGATGGAGTTATAGAGAGATGGAGAGATGGAGTTATAGAGAGATGGACAGATATAGTTATAGAGAGATGGATAGATGGAGTTACAGAGATATGGTGTTATAGAGAGATGGAGAGATGGAGTTATAGAGAGATGGAGTTTTTGAGAGATGGAGAGATGGATTTATAGAGAGATTGAGAGATGGAGTTATAGCGAGATGGAGTTATAGAGAGATGGAGGGATGGAGTTATAGAGAGATGGAGTTGTAGAGAGATGGAGTTATAGAGAGAGGGAGTTATAGAGAGATGTAGAGATGAAGTTATAGAGAGATGGAGAGATGGATTCATAGAGATATGGAGAGATGGAGTTATAGAGAGATATAGAGATGGATTTTAGAGCAGAGATGGAGAGATGGAGTTATAGCGAGATGGAGTTATAGAGAGATGGACGGATGGAGTTATAGAGAGATGGAGTTTCGTAGAGAGATGGGAGGGATGGAGAGATTTAGTTATAGAGAGAATGACAGATGGAGTTATGGAGTTATGGAGAGATGGAGTAATAGAGAGATGGAGAGATGAAGTATAGAGAGATGGAGAGATTGAGTTATAGAGAGAAATAGAGATGGAGTTATAGAGAGATGGAGGGATGGAGAGATAGAGTTACAGAGATATAGAGAGATGGCGTTATAGACGAAGGTGGAGAGATGGAGTTATAGAGAGATGGCGTTATAGAGAGATGGAGTTATAGAGAGATAGAGAGATGGAATTATTGAGAGATGGAGATATAGAGAGATTGAGAGATGTAGTTATAGAGAGTTGGAGAGATGGAGTTATAGAGAGATGGAGAGATTGAGTTATAGAGAGATATAGAGATGGAGTTATAGAGAGATGGAGGGATGGAGAGATGGAGTTATAGAGAGATGGAGAGATGGAGTTATAGAGAGATAGAGAGATGGAATTATTGAGAGATGGAGATATAGAGAGATTGAGAGATGTAGTATAGAGAGTTGGAGAGATGGAGTTATAGAGAGATGGAGAGATTGAGTTATAGAGAGATATAGAGATGGAGTTATAGAGAGATGGAGGGATGGAGAGATGGAGTTATGGAGTTATAGAGAGATGGAGAGATTGAGTTATAGAGAGATATAGAGATGGAATTATTGAGAGATGGAGTTATAGAGCGATGGAGAGATTAAGTTATAGAGAGATGGAGAGATTGAGTTTTAGAGAGAAATAGCGATGGAGTTATAGAGAGGGTGGAGAGATGGTGTTATGGAGAGATGGATTCATAGAGAGATGGAGAGATGGAGTTATAGCGAGATAGAGAGATGGAGTTTTAGAGAGATGGAGAGATGGAGTTTTTGAGAGATGGAGAGATGGATTTATAGAGAGATTGAGAGATGGAGTTATATGTGAGATGGAGTTATAGAGAGATGGAGGGATGGATTCATAGAGAGATGGAGAGATGGAGTTATAGCGAGATAGAGAGATGGAGTTTTAGAGAGATGGAGTTATAGAGAGATGGAGAGATGGAGTTATAGAGAGATGGACAGATATAGTTATAGAGAGATGGATAGATGGAGTTACAGAGATATGGTGTTATAGAGAGATGGAGAGATGGAGTTATAGAGAGATGGAGTTTTTGAGAGATGGAGAGATGGATTTATAGAGAGATTGAGAGATGGAGTTATAGCGAGATGGAGTTATAGAGAGATGGAGGGATGGAGTTATAGAGAGATGGAGTTGTAGAGAGATGGAGAGATGGAGTTATAGAGAGATGGACAGATATAGTTATAGAGAGATGGATAGATGGAGTTACAGAGATATGGTGTTATAGAGAGATGGAGAGATGGAGTTATAGAGAGATGGAGTTTTGAGAGATGGAGAGATGGATTTATAGAGAGATTGAGAGATGGAGTTATAGCGAGATGGAGTTATAGAGAGATGGAGTTGTAGAGAGATGGAGTTATAGAGAGAGGGAGTTATAGAGAGATGTAGAGATGGAGTTATAGAGAGATGGAGAGATGGATTCATAGAGAGATGGAGAGATGGAGTTATAGCGAGATAGAGAGATGGAGTTTTAGAGAGATGGAGTTATAGAGAGATGGAGAGATGGAGTTATAGAGAGATGGACAGATATAGTTATAGAGAGATGGATAGATGGAGTTACAGAGATATGGTGTTATAGAGAGATGGAGAGATGGAGTTATAGAGAGATGGAGTTTTTGAGAGATGGAGAGATGGATTTATAGAGAGATTGAGAGATGGAGTTATAGCGAGATGGAGTTATAGAGAGATGGAGGGATGGAGTTATAGAGAGATGGAGTTGTAGAGAGATGGAGTTATAGAGAGAGGGAGTTATAGAGAGATGTAGAGATGGAGTTATAGAGAGATGGAGAGATGGATTCATAGAGATTTGGAGAGATGGAGTTATAGAGAGATATAGAGATGGATTTATAGAGAGATGGAGAGATGGAGTTATAGCGAGATGGAGTTATAGAGAGATGGAGGGATGGAGTTACAGAGAGATGGAGTTGTAGAGAGATGGAGGGATGGAGAGATTTAGTTATAGAGAGAATGACAGATGGAGTTATGGAGTTATGGAGAGATGGAGTAATAGAGAGATGGAGAGATGAAGTTATAGAGAGATGGAGAGATTGAGTTATAGAGAGAAATAGAGATGGAGTTATAGAGAGATGGAGGGATGGAGAGATAGAGTTACAGAGATATGGAGAGATGGCGTTATAGAGAGGTGGAGAGATGGAGTTATAGAGAGATGGAGTTATAGAGAGATGGAGTTATAGAGGGATGGAGAGATGGAGTTATAGAGAGATGGAGTTATAGAGGGATGGAGAGATGGAGTTATAGAGAGATGGAGTTATAGAGGGATGGAGAGATGGAGTTATAGAGAGATGGAGTTATAGAGGGATGGAGAGATGGAGTTATAGAGAGATGGAGTTTTTGAGAGATGGAGAGATGGATTTATAGAGAGATTGAGAGATGGAGTTATAGCGAGATGGAGTTATAGAGAGATGGAGGGATGGAGTTATAGAGAGATGGAGTTGTAGAGAGATGGAGTTATAGAGAGAGGGAGTTATAGAGAGATGTAGAGATGGAGTTATAGAGAGATGGAGAGATGGATTCATAGAGATTTGGAGAGATGGAGTTATAGAGAGATATAGAGATGGATTTATAGAGAGATGGAGAGATGGAGTTATAGCGAGATGGAGTTATAGAGAGATGGAGGGATGGAGTTATAGAGAGATGGAGTTGTAGAGAGATGGAGGGATGGAGAGATTTAGTTATAGAGAGAATGACAGATGGAGTTATGGAGTTATGGAGAGATGGAGTAATAGAGAGATGGAGAGATGAAGTTATAGAGAGATGGAGAGATTGAGTTATAGAGAGAAATAGAGATGGAGTTATAGAGAGATGGAGGGATGGAGAGATAGAGTTACAGAGATATGGAGAGATGGCGTTATAGAGAGGTGGAGAGATGGAGTTATAGAGAGATGGAGTTATAGAGAGATGGAGTTATAGAGGGATGGAGAGATGGAGTTATAGAGAGATGGAGTTATAGAGGGATGGAGAGATGGAGTTATAGAGAGATGGAGTTATAGAGGGATGGAGAGATGGAGTTATAGAGAGATGGAGTTATAGAGGGATGGAGAGATGGAGTTATAGAGAGATGGAGTTATAGAGGGATGGAGAGATGGAGTTATAGAGAGTTGTTGTTATAGAGAGATGGAGTGATAGAGAGATGGAGTTATAGAGGGATGGAGTTATAGAGAGATGGAGAGATGGAGTTATAGAGGGATGGAGAGATGGAGTTATAGAGAGATATAGAGATGAAGTTATAGAGAGATAGAGAGATGGAATTATTGAGAGATGGAGAGATGGAGTGATGAAGTTATAGAGAGAGAAAGTTATAGAGAGATGACAAGATGGAGTTATAGAGAGATGGAGTTATAGAGAGATGGAGAGATGTAGTTATAGAGAGTTGGAGAGATGGAGTTATAGAGAGATGGAGAGATTGAGTTATAGAGAGATATAGAGATGGAGTTATAGAGAGATGGAGGGATGGAGAGATGGAGTTATAGAGAGATGGAGAGATGGAGTTATAGCGAGATAGAGAGATTGAGTTTTAGAGAGATGGAGAGATGGAGTTATAGAGAGATAGAGAGATGGAATTATTGAGAGATGGAGATATAGAGAGATTGAGAGATGTAGTTATAGAGAGTTGGAGAGATGGAGTTATAGAGAGATGGAGAGATTGAGTTATAGAGAGATATAGAGATGGAGTTATAGAGAGATGGAGGGATGGAGAGATGGAGTTATAGAGAGATGGAGAGATGGAGTTATAGAGAGATGGAGAGATTGAGTTATAGAGAGATATAGAGATGGAATTATTGAGAGATGGAGTTATAGAGCGATGGAGAGATGGAGTTATAGAGGGATGGAGAGATGGAGTTAGAGAGATGGAGTTAATGAGAGATGGAGTTATAGAGAGATGGAGTTATAGAGAGATGGAGTTATAGAGGGATGGAGAGATGGAGTTATAGAGAGATGGAGTTATAGAGAGATGGAGTTATAGAGAGATGGAGTTATAGAGGGATGGAGAGATGGAGTTATAGAGAGTTGGAGTTATAGAGAGATGGAGTGATAGAGAGATGGAGTTATAGAGGGATGGAGTTATAGAGAGATGGAGAGATGGAGTTATAGAGGGATGGAGAGATGGAGTTATAGAGAGATATAGAGATGAAGTTATAGAGAGATAGAGAGATGGAATTATTGAGAGATGGAGAGATGGAGTGATGAAGTTATAGAGAGAGAAAGTTATAGAGAGATGACAAGATGGAGTTATAGAGAGATGGAGTTATAGAGAGATGGAGAGATGTAGTTATAGAGAGTTGGAGAGATGGAGTTATAGAGAGATGGAGAGATTGAGTTATAGAGAGATATAGAGATGGAGTTATAGAGAGATGGAGGGATGGAGAGATGGAGTTATAGAGAGATGGAGAGATGGAGTTATAGCGAGATAGAGAGATTGAGTTTTAGAGAGATGGAGAGATGGAGTTATAGAGAGATAGAGAGATGGAATTATTGAGAGATGGAGTAATAGAGCGATTGAGAGATTAAGTTATAGAGAGATGGAGAGATTTAGTTATAGAGAGATTGACAGATGGAGTTATAGAGAGATGGAGTTATAGCGAGGTAGAGAGATGGAGTTTTAGAGAGATGGAGTTATTGTGAGATGGAGAGATGGAGTTATAGAGAGATGGACAGATATAGTTATAGAGAGATGGATAGATGGAGTTACAGAGATATGGTGTTATAGAGAGATGGAGAGATGGAGTTATAGAGAGATGGAGTTTTTGAGAGATGGAGAGATGGATTTATAGAGAGATTGAGAGATGGAGTTATAGCGAGATGGAGTTATAGAGAGAGGGAGTTATAGAGAGATGTAGAGATGGAGTTATAGAGAGATGGAGAGATGGATTCATAGAGATATGGAGAGATGGAGTTATAGAGAGATATAGAGATGGATTTATAGAGAGATGGAGAGATGGAGTTTATAGCGAGATGGAGTTATAGAGAGATGGAGGGATGGAGTTATAGAGAGATGGAGTTGTAGAGAGATGGAGGGATGGAGAGATTTAGTTATAGAGAGAATGACAGATGGAGTTATGGAGTTATGGAGAGATGGTGTAATAGAGAGATGGAGAGATGAAGTTATAGAGAGATGCAGAGATTGAGTTATAGAGAGAAATAGAAATGGAGTTATAGAGAGATGGAGGGATGGAGAGATAGAGTTACAGAGATATGGAGAGATGGCGTTATAGAGAGGTGGAGAGATGGAGTTATAGAGAGATGGAGTTATAGAGAGATGGAGTTATAGAGGGATGGAGAGATGGAGTTATAGAGAGATGGAGTTATAGAGGGATGGAGAGATGGAGTTATAGAGAGATGGAGTTATAGAGGGATGGAGAGATGGAGTTATAGAGAGATGGAGTTATAGAGAGATGGAGTTATAGAGGGATGGAGAGATGGAGTTATAGAGAGATGGAGTGATAGAGAGATGGCGTTATAGAGGGATGGAGTTATAGAGAGATGGAGAGATGGAGTTATAGAGGGATGGAGTTATAGAGGGATGGAGAGATGGAGTTATAGAGGGATAGAGAGATGGAGTTATAGAGGGATAGAGAGATGGAGTTATAGAGAGATGGAGTTATAGAGAGATGGAGAGATGGAGTTATAGAGGGATGGAGTTATAGAGGGATGGAGAGATGGAGTTATAGAGAGATGGAGAGATTGAGTTATAGAGCGATGGAGAGATGGAGTTATAGAGAGATGGAGTTATAGAGAGATGGAGTTATAGAGGGATGGAGTTATAGAGAGATGGAGTTATAGAGAGATGGAGTTATAGAGGGATGGAGTTATAGAGGGATTGAGTTATAGAGGGATGGAGTTATAGAGGGATGGAGTTATAGAGGGATGGAGAGATGGAGTTATAGAGGGATGGAGAGATGGAGTTATAGAGAGATGGAGAGATGGAGTTATAGAGAGATGGAGTTATAGAGGGATGGAGTTATAGAGGGATGGAGAGATGGAGTTATAGAGGGATAGAGAGATGGAGTTATAGAGGGATAGAGAGATGGAGTTATAGAGAGATGGAGTTATAGAGAGATGGAGAGATGGAGTTATAGAGAGATGAAGGGATGAAGTTATAGAGAGATGGAGGGATGGAGTTATGGAGAAATGGAGGGATCTATAGATGGAGATATAGAGAGATGGAGTGGTGGAGTTATAGAGAGATGAAGGGATGAAGTTATAGAGAGATGGAGGGATGGAGTTATGGAGAAATGGAGGGATCTATAGATGGAGATATAGAGAGATGGAGTGGTGGAGTTATAGAGAGATGAAGGGATGAAGTTATAGAGAGATGGAGAGATGGAGTTATAGAGAAATGGAGATATAGAGAGATGGAGAGATGGAGTTATAGAGAGATGGAGAGATGGAGTTATAGAGAGATGGAGAGATGGAGTTATAGAGAAATGGAGAGATGGAGTTATAGAGAGATGGAGAGATGGAGTTATAGAGACATTTAGAGATGGAGTTATAGAGATGGAGAGATGGAGTTATAGAGAGATGGAGTTATAGAGGGATGGAGAGATGGAGTTATAGAGAGATGGAGAGATGGAGTTATAGAGAGATGGAGTTATAGAGGGATGGAGTTATAGAGGGATGGAGAGATGGAGTTATAGAGAGATGGAGAGATAGACTTATAGAGAGATGGAGAGATGGAGTTATAGAGAGATGGAGAGATAGAGTTATAGAGAGATGGAGAGATTGAGTTATAGAGAGTTGGAGTTATAGAGAGATGGAGTTATAGAGGGGTGGAGAGATGGAGTTATAGAGAGATGGAGTTATAGAGAGATGGAGTTATAGAGGGATGGAGTTATAGAAGAATGGAGTTATAGAGGGATGGAGTTATAGAGGGATGGAGTTATAGAGGGATGGAGAGATGGAGTTATAGAGAGATGGAGAGATGGAGTTATAGAGGGATGGAGTTATAGAGGGATGGAGAGATGGAGTTATAGAGGGATAGAGAGATGGAGGTATAGAGGGATAGAGAGATGGAGTTATAGAGAGATGGAGTTATAGAGAGATGGAGAGATGGAGTTATAGAGGGATGGAGTTATAGAGGGATGGAGAGATGGAGTTATGGAGAGATGGAGTTATAGAGGGATGGAGAGATGGAGTTATAGAGAGATGGAGTTATAGAGAGATGGAGTTATAGAGGGATGGAGTTATAGAGAGATGGAGTTATAGAGGGATGGAGAGATGGCGTTATAGAGGGATGGAGAGATGGAGTTATAGAGATATGGAGTTATAGAGGGATGGAGAGATGGAGTTATAGAGGGATGGAGAGATGGAGTTATAGAGAGATGGAGAGATGGAGTTATAGAGAGATGGAGTTATAGAGAGATGGAGTTATAGAGGGATGGAGAGATGGAGTTATAGAGAGATGGAGTTATAGAGAGATGGAGTTATAGAGGGATGGAGTTATAGAGAGATGGAGTTATAGAGAGATGGAGTTATAGAGAGATGGAGTTATAGAGGGATGGAGTTATAGAGGGATGGAGTTATAGAGGGATGGAGAGATGGAGTTATAGAGGGATGGAGAGATGGAGTTATAGAGAGATGGAGAGATGGAGTTATAGAGAGATGGAGTTATAGAGGGATGGAGTTATAGAGGGATGGAGAGATGGAGTTATAGAGGGATAGAGAGATGGAGTTATAGAGAGATGGAGTTATAGAGAGATGGAGTTATAGAGAGATGGAGAGATGGAGTTATAGAGGGATGGAGTTATAGAGGGATGGAGAGATGGAGTTATAGAGAGATGGAGAGATTGAGATATAGAGGGATGGAGAGATGGAGTTATAGAGAGATGGAATTATAGAGAGATGGAGTTATAGAGGGATGGAGTTATAGAGAGATGGAGTTATAGAGGGATGGAGTTATAGAGGGATGGAGTTATAGAGGGATGGAGGGATGGAGTTATAGAGAGATGGAGAGATGGAGTTATAGAGAGATGGAGTTATAGAGGGATGGAGTTATAGAGGGATGGAGAGATGGAGTTATAGAGGGATAGAGAGATGGAGTTATAGAGGGATAGAGAGATGGAGTTATAGAGAGATGGAGTTACAGAGAGATGGAGAGATGGAGTTATAGAGGGATGGAGTTATAGAGGGATGGAGAGATGGAGTTATAGAGAGATGGAGTTATAGAGAGATGGAGTTATAGAGGGATGGAGTTATAGAGAGATGGAGTTATAGAGAGATGGAGTTATAGAGGGATGGAGAAATGGAGTTATAGAGGGATGGAGAGATGGAGTTATAGAGATATGGAGTTATAGAGGGATGGAGAGATGGAGTTATAGAGGGATGGAGAGATGGAGTTATAGAGAGATGGAGAGATGGAGTTATAGAGAGATGGAGTTATAGAGAGATGGAGTTATAGAGGGATGGAGAGATGGAGTTATAGAGATATGGAGTTATAGAGGGATGGAGAGAAGGAGTTATAGAGGGATGGAGAGATGGAGTTATAGAGAGATGGAGAGATGGAGTTATAGAGGGATGGAGAGATGGAGTTAGAGAGATGGAGTTAATGAGAGATGGAGTTATAGAGAGATGGAGTTATAGAGAGATGGAGTTATAGAGGGATGGAGAGATGGAGTTATAGAGAGATGGAGTTATAGAGAGATGGAGTTATAGAGAGATGGAGTTATAGAGGGATGGAGAGATGGAGTTATAGAGAGTTGGAGTTATAGAGAGATGGAGTGATAGAGAGATGGAGTTATAGAGGGATGGAGTTATAGAGAGATGGAGAGATGGAGTTATAGAGGGATGGAGAGATGGAGTTATAGAGAGATATAGAGATGAAGTTATAGAGAGATAGAGAGATGGAATTATTGAGAGATGGAGAGATGGAGTGATGAAGTTATAGAGAGAGAAAGTTATAGAGAGATGACAAGATGGAGTTATAGAGAGATGGAGTTATAGAGAGATGGAGAGATGTAGTTATAGAGAGTTGGAGAGATGGAGTTATAGAGAGATGGAGAGATTGAGTTATAGAGAGATATAGAGATGGAGTTATAGAGAGATGGAGTTATAGAGAGATGGAGGGATGGAGAGATGGAGTTATAGAGAGATGGAGAGATGGAGTTATAGAGAGATGGAGAGATTGAGTTATAGAGAGATATAGAGATGGAATTATTGAGAGATGGAGTTATAGAGCGATGGAGAGATTAAGTTATAGAGAGATGGAGAGATTGAGTTTTAGAGAGAAATAGCGATGGAGTTATAGAGAGGGTGGAGAGATGGTGTTATGGAGAGATGGATTCATAGAGAGATGGAGAGATGGAGTTATAGCGAGATAGAGAGATTGAGTTTTAGAGAGATGGAGAGATGGAGTTATAGAGAGATAGAGAGATGGAATTATTGAGAGATGGAGTAATAGAGCGATTGAGAGATTAAGTTATAGAGAGATGGAGAGATTTAGTTATAGAGAGATTGACAGATGGAGTTATAGAGAGATGGAGAGATGGATTCATAGAGAGATGGAGTTATAGCGAGATAGAGAGATGGAGTTTTAGAGAGATGGAGTTATAGAGAGATGGAGAGATGGAGTTATAGAGAGATGGACAGATATAGTTATAGAGAGATGGATAGATGGAGTTACAGAGATATGGTGTTATAGAGAGATGGAGAGATGGAGTTATAGAGAGATGGAGTTTTTGAGAGATGGAGAGATGGATTTATAGAGAGATTGAGAGATGGAGTTATAGCGAGATGGAGTTATAGAGAGATGGAGGGATGGAGTTATAGAGAGATGGAGTTGTAGAGAGATGGAGTTATAGAGAGAGGGAGTTATAGAGAGATGTAGAGATGAAGTTATAGAGAGATGGAGAGATGGATTCATAGAGATATTGAGAGATGGAGTTATAGAGAGATATAGAGATGGATTTATAGAGAGATGGAGAGATGGAGTTATAGCGAGATGGAGTTATAGAGAGATGGAGGGATGGAGTTATAGAGAGATGGAGTTGTAGAGAGATGGAGGGATGGAGAGATTTAGTTATAGAGAGAATGACAGATGGAGTTATGGAGTTATGGAGAGATGGAGTAATAGAGAGATGGAGAGATGAAGTTATAGAGAGATGGAGAGATTGAGTTATAGAGAGAAATAGAGATGGAGTTATAGAGAGATGGAGGGATGGAGAGATAGAGTTACAGAGATATGGAGAGATGGCGTTATAGAGAGGTGGAGAGATGGAGTTATAGAGAGATGGAGTTATAGAGAGATGGAGTTATAGAGAGATGGAGTTATAGAGGGATGGAGAGATGGAGTTATAGAGAGATGGAGTTATAGAGGGATGGAGAGATGGAGTTATAGAGAGATGGAGTTATAGAGGGATGGAGAGATGGAGTTATAGAGAGATGGAGTTATAGAGGGATGGAGAGATGGAGTTATAGAGAGATGGAGTTATAGAGGGATGGAGAGATGGAGATATAGAGAGTTGTTGTTATAGAGAGATGGAGTGATAGAGAGATGGAGTTATAGAGGGATGGAGTTATAGAGAGATGGAGAGATTGAGTTATAGAGGGATGGAGAGATGGAGTTATAGAGAGATATAGAGATGAAGTTATAGAGAGATAGAGAGATGGAATTATTGAGAGATGGAGATATAGAGAGATTGAGAGATGTAGTTATAGAGAGTTGGAGAGATGGAGTTATAGAGAGATGGAGAGATTGAGTTATAGAGAGATATAGAGATGGAGTTATAGAGAGATGGAGGGATGGAGAGATGGAGTTATAGAGAGATGGAGAGATGGAGTTATAGAGAGATGGAGAGATTGAGTTATAGAGAGATATAGAGATGGAATTATTGAGAGATGGAGTTATAGAGCGATGGAGAGATTAAGTTATAGAGAGATGGAGAGATTGAGTTTTAGAGAGAAATAGCGATGGAGTTATAGAGAGGGTGGAGAGATGGTGTTATGGAGAGATGGATTCATAGAGAGATGGAGAGATGGAGTTATAGCGAGATAGAGAGATGGAGTTTTAGAGAGATGGAGAGATGGAGTTTTTGAGAGATGGAGAGATGGATTTATAGAGAGATTGAGAGATGGAGTTATAGTGAGATGGAGTTATAGAGAGATGGAGGGATGGATTCATAGAGAGATGGAGAGATGGAGTTATAGCGAGATAGAGAGATGGAGTTTTAGAGAGATGGAGTTATAGAGAGATGGAGAGATGGAGTTATAGAGAGATGGACAGATATAGTTATAGAGAGATGGATAGATGGAGTTACAGAGATATGGTGTTATAGAGAGATGGAGAGATGGAGTTATAGAGAGATGGAGTTTTTGAGAGATGGAGAGATGGATTTATAGAGAGATTGAGAGATGGAGTTATAGCGAGATGGAGTTATAGAGAGATGGAGGGATGGAGTTATAGAGAGATGGAGTTGTAGAGAGATGGAGAGATGGAGTTATAGAGAGATGGACAGATATAGTTATAGAGAGATGGATAGATGGAGTTACAGAGATATGGTGTTATAGAGAGATGGAGAGATGGAGTTATAGAGAGATGGAGTTTTTGAGAGATGGAGAGATGGATTTATAGAGAGATTGAGAGATGGAGTTATAGCGAGATGGAGTTATAGAGAGATGGAGGGATGGAGTTATAGAGAGATGGAGTTGTAGAGAGATGGAGTTATAGAGAGAGGGAGTTATAGAGAGATGTAGAGATGGAGTTATAGAGAGATGGAGAGATGGATTCATAGAGAGATGGAGAGATGGAGTTATAGCGAGATAGAGAGATGGAGTTTTAGAGAGATGGAGTTATAGAGAGATGGAGAGATGGAGTTATAGAGAGATGGACAGATATAGTTATAGAGAGATGGATAGATGGAGTTACAGAGATATGGTGTTATAGAGAGATGGAGAGATGGAGTTATAGAGAGATGGAGTTTTTGAGAGATGGAGAGATGGATTTATAGAGAGATTGAGAGATGGAGTTATAGCGAGATGGAGTTATAGAGAGATGGAGGGATGGAGTTATAGAGAGATGGAGTTGTAGAGAGATGGAGTTATAGAGAGAGGGAGTTATAGAGAGATGTAGAGATGGAGTTATAGAGAGATGGAGAGATGGATTCATAGAGAGATGGAGAGATGGAGTTATAGCGAGATAGAGAGATGGAGTTTTAGAGAGATGGAGTTATAGAGAGATGGAGAGATGGAGTTATAGAGAGATGGACAGATATAGTTATAGAGAGATGGATAGATGGAGTTACAGAGATATGGTGTTATAGAGAGATGGAGAGATGGAGTTATAGAGAGATGGAGTTTTTGAGAGATGGAGAGATGGATTTATAGAGAGATTGAGAGATGGAGTTATAGCGAGATGGAGTTATAGAGAGATGGAGGGATGGAGTTATAGAGAGATGGAGTTGTAGAGAGATGGAGTTATAGAGAGAGGGAGTTATAGAGAGATGTAGAGATGGAGTTATAGAGAGATGGAGAGATGGATTCATAGAGATTTGGAGAGATGGAGTTATAGAGAGATATAGAGATGGATTTATAGAGAGATGGAGAGATGGAGTTATAGCGAGATGGAGTTATAGAGAGATGGAGGGATGGAGTTATAGAGAGATGGAGTTGTAGAGAGATGGAGGGATGGAGAGATTTAGTTATAGAGAGAATGACAGATGGAGTTATGGAGTTATGGAGAGATGGAGTAATAGAGAGATGGAGAGATGAAGTTATAGAGAGATGGAGAGATTGAGTTATAGAGAGAAATAGAGATGGAGTTATAGAGAGATGGAGGGATGGAGAGATAGAGTTACAGAGATATGGAGAGATGGCGTTATAGAGAGGTGGAGAGATGGAGTTATAGAGAGATGGAGTTATAGAGAGATGGAGTTATAGAGGGATGGAGAGATGGAGTTATAGAGAGATGGAGTTATAGAGGGATGGAGAGATGGAGTTATAGAGAGATGGAGTTATAGAGGGATGGAGAGATGGAGTTATAGAGACATGGAGTTATAGAGGGATGGAGAGATGGAGTTATAGAGAGATGGAGTTATAGAGGGATGGAGAGATGGAGTTATAGAGAGTTGTTGTTATAGAGAGATGGAGTGATAGAGAGATGGAGTTATAGAGGGATGGAGTTATAGAGAGATGGAGAGATGGAGTTATAGAGGGATGGAGAGATGGAGTTATAGAGAGATATAGAGATGAAGTTATAGAGAGATAGAGAGATGGAATTATTGAGAGATGGAGAGATGGAGTGATGAAGTTATAGAGAGAGAAAGTTATAGAGAGATGACAAGATGGAGTTATAGAGAGATGGAGTTATAGAGAGATGGAGAGATGTAGTTATAGAGAGTTGGAGAGATGGAGTTATAGAGAGATGGAGAGATTGAGTTATAGAGAGATATAGAGATGGAGTTATAGAGAGATGGAGGGATGGAGAGATGGAGTTTATAGAGAGATGGAGAGATGGAGTTATAGCGAGATAGAGAGATTGAGTTTTAGAGAGATGGAGAGATGGAGTTATAGAGAGATAGAGAGATGGAATTATTGAGAGATGGAGTAATAGAGCGATTGAGAGATTAAGTTATAGAGAGATGGAGAGATTTAGTTATAGAGAGATTGACAGATGGAGTTATAGAGAGATGGAGTTATAGCGAGATAGAGAGATGGAGTTTTAGAGAGATGGAGTTATAGTGAGATGGAGAGATGGAGTTATAGAGAGATGGACAGATATAGTTATAGAGAGATGGATAGATGGAGTTACAGAGATATGGTGTTATAGAGAGATGGAGAGATGGAGTTATAGAGAGATGGAGTTTTTGAGAGATGGAGAGATGGATTTATAGAGAGATTGAGAGATGGAGTTATAGCGAGATGGAGTTATAGAGAGAGGGAGTTATAGAGAGATGTAGAGATGGAGTTATAGAGAGATGGAGAGATGGATTCATAGAGATATGGAGAGATGGAGTTATAGAGAGATATAGAGATGGATTTATAGAGAGATGGAGAGATGGAGTTATAGCGAGATGGAGTTATAGAGAGATGGAGGGATGGAGTTATAGAGAGATGGAGTTGTAGAGAGATGGAGGGATGGAGAGATTTAGTTATAGAGAGAATGACAGATGGAGTTATGGAGTTATGGAGAGATGGTGTAATAGAGAGATGGAGAGATGAAGTTATAGAGAGATGCAGAGATTGAGTTATAGAGAGAAATAGAGATGGAGTTATAGAGAGATGGAGGGATGGAGAGATAGAGTTACAGAGATATGGAGAGATGGCGTTATAGAGAGGTGGAGAGATGGAGTTATAGAGAGATGGAGTTATAGAGAGATGGAGTTATAGAGGGATGGAGAGATGGAGTTATAGAGAGATGGAGTTATAGAGGGATGGAGAGATGGAGTTATAGAGAGATGGAGTTATAGAGGGATGGAGAGATGGAGTTATAGAGAGATGGAGTTATAGAGAGATGGAGTTATAGAGGGATGGAGAGATGGAGTTATAGAGAGATGGAGTGATAGAGAGATGGCGTTATAGAGGGATGGAGTTATAGAGAGATGGAGAGATGGAGTTATAGAGGGATGGAGAGATGGAGTTATAGAGAGATATAGAGATGAAGTTATAGAGAGATAGAGAGATGGAATTATTGAGAGATGGAGAGATGGAGTGATGAAGTTATAGAGAGAGAAAGTTATAGAGAGATGACAAGATGGAGTTATAGAGAGATGGAGTTATAGGGAGATGGAGAGACGTAGTTATAGAGAGTTGGAGAGATGGAGTTATTGAGAGATGGAGAGATTGAGTTATAGAGAGATATAGAGATGGAGTTATAGAGCGATGGAGTTATAAAGAGATGGAGGGATGGAGAGATGGAGTTATAGAGAGATGGAGAGATGGAGTTATAGAGAGATGGAGAGATTGAGTTATAGAGAGATATAGAGATGGAATTATTGAGAGATGGAGTTATAGAGCGATGGAGAGATTAAGTTATAGAGAGATGGAGAGATTGAGTTTTAGAGAGAAATAGCGATGGAGTTATAGAGAGATGGAGAGATGGAGTTATAGAGAGATGGAGTTTTTGAGAGATGGAGAGATGGATTTATAGAGAGATTGAGAGATGGAGTTATAGCGAGATGGAGTTATAGAGAGATGGAGGGATGGAGTTATAGAGAGATGGAGTTGTAGAGAGATGGAGTTATAGAGAGAGGGAGTTATAGAGAGATGTAGAGATGGAGTTATAGAGAGATGGAGAGATGGATTCATAGAGAGATGGAGAGATGGAGTTATAGCGAGATAGAGAGATGGAGTTTTAGAGAGATGGAGTTATAGAGAGATGGAGAGATGGAGTTATAGAGAGATGGACAGATATAGTTATTGAGAGATGGATAGATGGAGTTACAGAGATATGGTGTTATAGAGAGATGGAGAGATGGATTTATAGAGAGATTGAGAGATGGAGTTATAGCGAGATGGAGTTATAGAGAGATGGAGGGATGGAGTTATAGAGAGATGGAGTTGTAGAGAGATGGAGTTATAGAGAGATGTAGAGATGGAGTTATAGAGAGATGGAGAGATGGATTCATAGAGATATGGAGAGATGGAGTTATAGAGAGATATAGAGATGGATTTATAGAGAGATGGAGAGATGGAGTTATAGCGAGATGGAGTTATAGAGAGATGGAGGGATGGAGTTATAGAGAGATGGAGTTGTAGAGAGATGGAGGGGTGGAGAGATTTAGTTATAGAGAGAATGACAGATGGAGTTATGGAGTTATGGAGAGATGGAGTAATAGAGAGATGGAGAGATGAAGTTATAGAGAGATGGAGAGATTGAGTTATAGAGAGAAATAGAGATGGAGTTATAGAGAGATGGAGGGATGGAGAGATAGAGTTACAGAGATATGGAGAGATGGCGTTATAGAGAGGTGGAGAGATGGAGTTATAGAGAGATGGAGAGATTGAGTTATAGAGAGATATAGAGATGGATTTATGGAGAGATGGAGTAATAGAGAGATGGAGAGAGGAAGTTATAGAGAGATGGAGAGATTGAGTTATGGAGAGAAATAGAGATGGATTTATGGACAGATGGAGTTATAAAGAGATGGAGGGATGGAGAGATGTAGTTATAGAGAGATTGACAGATGGAGTTATAGAGAGATGGAAAGATGGAGTTATAGAGAGATGGAGAGATGGAGTAATAGAGAGAAATAGAGATGGAGTTATATAGAGATGGGGGGATGGAGAGATTTAGTTATAGAGAGATTGACAGATGGTGTTATAGAGAGATGGAGTTATAGAGAGATGGAGGGACGGACTAATGGAGTTATGGAGAGATGGAAGGATGACGTTATAGAGAGATGGAGTTATAGAAAGATGGAGGGATGGAGAGATGGAGTTATAGAGGGATGGAAGGATGACGTTATAGAGAGATGGAGTTATAGAAAGATGGAGGGATGGAGAGATGGAGTTATAGAGAGATGGAGTTATAGACAGATGGAGAGATTAAGTTATAGAGAGAGGGAGTTATAGAGAGATGACAAGATGAAGTTATAGAGAGATGGAGTTATAGAGAGATGGAGAGATGTAGTTATAGAGAGATGGAGTTATAGAGAGATTGAGAGATGGAGTTATAGAGAGATGGAGTTATAGAGGGATGGAGTTATAGAGGGATGGAGAGATGGAGTTATAGAGAGATGGAGAGATGGAGTTCTAGAGAGATAGAGAGATGGAGTGATTGAGAGATGGATTTATAGAGAGATGGAGAGATGGAGTAATAGAGAGATGGAGAGATGAAGTTATAGAGAGACGGAGAGATGGAGTTATAGAGAGATGAAGTTTTTGAGAGACAGAGAGATGGAGTTATAGAGAGATGGAGAGATGGAGTTATAGAGAGATGGAGTTATAGAGAGATGGAATCATAGAGAGATGGAGAGATGGATTTATAGAGAGATTGAGAGATGGAGTTATAGAGAGATGGAGTTATAGAGTGACGGAGAGATGGAGTTATAGAGAGATGAATAGATGGTGTTTTAGAGAGATGGAGGGGTTTATGGGATGGAGTTATAGAGAGATGGAGCTATAGATAGATATAGAGATGGAGTTATATAGAGATGGAGAGATGGAGTTATAGAGAGATGGAGAGATTGAGTTATAGAGAGATATAGAGATGGAATTATTGAGAGATGGAGTTATAGAGCGATGGAGAGATTAAGTTATAGAGAGATGGAGAGATTGAGTTTTAGAGAGAAATAGCGATGGAGTTATAGAGAGATGGAGAGATGGAGTTATAGAAGAGATGGAGTTTTTGAGAGATGGAGAGATGGATTTATAGAGAGATTGAGAGATGGAGTTATAGCGAGATGGAGTTATAGAGAGATGGAGGGATGGAGTTATAGAGAGATGGAGTTGTAGAGAGATGGAGTTATAGAGAGAGGGAGTTATAGAGAGATGTAGAGATGGAGTTATAGAGAGATGGAGAGATGGATTCATAGAGAGATGGAGAGATGGAGTTATAGCGAGATAGAGAGATGGAGTTTAGAGAGATGGAGTTATAGAGAGATGGAGAGATGGAGTTATAGAGAGATGGACAGATATAGTTATTGAGAGATGGATAGATGGAGTTACAGAGATATGGTGTTATAGAGAGATGGAGAGATGGATTTATAGAGAGATTGAGAGATGGAGTTATAGCGAGATGGAGTTATAGAGAGATGGAGGGATGGAGTTATAGAGAGATGGAGTTGTAGAGAGATGGAGTTATAGAGAGATGTAGAGATGGAGTTATAGAGAGATGGAGAGATGGATTCATAGAGATATGGAGAGATGGAGTTATAGAGAGATATAGAGATGGATTTATAGAGAGATGGGAGAGATGGAGTTATAGCGAGATGGAGTTATAGAGAGATGGAGGGATGGAGTTATAGAGAGATGGAGTTGTAGAGAGATGGAGGGGTGGAGAGATTTAGTTATAGAGAGAATGACAGATGGAGTTATGGAGTTATGGAGAGATGGAGTAATAGAGAGATGGAGAGATGAAGTTATAGAGAGATGGAGAGATTGAGTTATAGAGAGAAATAGAGATGGAGTTATAGAGAGATGGAGGGATGGAGAGATAGAGTTACAGAGATATGGAGAGATGGCGTTATAGAGTGGTGGAGAGATGGAGTTATAGAGAGATGGAGAGATTGAGTTATAGAGAGATATAGAGATGGATTTATGGAGAGATGGAGTAATAGAGAGATGGAGAGATGAAGTTATAGAGAGATGGAGAGATTGAGTTATGGAGAGAAATAGAGATGGATTTATGGACAGATGGAGTTATAAAGAGATGGAGGGATGGAGAGATGTAGTTATAGAGAGATTGACAGATGGAGTTATAGAGAGATGGAAAGATGGAGTTATAGAGAGATGGAGAGATGGAGTAATAGAGAGAAATAGAGATGGAGTTATATAGAGATGGGGGGATGGAGAGATTTAGTTATAGAGAGATTGACAGATGGTGTTATAGAGAGATGGAGTTATAGAGAGATGGAGGGACGGACTAATGGAGTTATGGAGAGATGGAAGGATGACGTTATAGAGAGATAGAGTTATAGAAAGATGGAGGGATGGAGAGATGGAGTTATAGAGGGATGGAAGGATGACGTTATAGAGAGATGGAGTTATAGAAAGATGGAGGGATGGAGAGATGGAGTTATAGAGAGATGGAGTTATAGACAGATGGAGAGATTAAGTTATAGAGAGAGGGAGTTATAGAGAGATGACAAGATGAAGTTATAGAGAGAGGGAGTTATAGAGAGATGGAGAGATGTAGTTATAGAGAGATGGAGTTATAGAGAGATTGAGAGATGGAGTTATAGAGAGATGGAGTTATAGAGGGATGGAGTTATAGAGGGATGGAGAGATGGAGTTATAGAGAGATGGAGAGATGGAGTTCTAGAGAGATAGAGAGATGGAGTGATTTGAGAGATGGATTTATAGAGAGATGGAGAGATGGAGTAATAGAGAGATGGAGAGATGAAGTTATAGAGAGACGGAGAGATGGAGTTATAGAGAGATGAAGTTTTTGAGAGACAGAGAGATGGAGTTATAGAGAGATGGAGAGATGGAGTTATATAGAGAGATGGAGTTATAGAGAGATGGAATTTTTGAGAGATGGAGAGATGGATTTATAGAGAGATTGAGAGATGGAGTTATAGAGAGATGGAGTTATAGAGTGACGGAGAGATGGAGTTATAGAGAGATGAATAGATGGTGTTTTAGAGAGATGGAGGGGTTTAATGGATGGAGTTATAGAGAGATGGAGCTATAGATAGATATAGAGATGGAGTTAATATAGAGATAGAGAGATGGAGTTATAGAAAGATGGAGAGATGGAGTTTTTGGGAGATGGAGAGATGGAGTTTTTGAGAGATGGAGAGATGGAGTTATAGAGCGATATAGAGATGGAGTTATTTTACACATACTGTAAAACAGAGAGACGGAGTAACAGAAGAATGTACTGTAAAACAGAGAGACGGAGTAACAGAAGAATGTACTGTAAAACAGAGAGACGGAGTAACAGAAAGAATGTACTGTAAACAGAGAGACGGAGTAACAGAAGAATGTACTGCTAAACAGAGAGACGGAGTAACAGAAGAAATGTACTGTAAAACAGAGATCAGAGATGTACTGTAAAACAGAGATGTACTGTAAACAGAGAGACGGAGTAACAGAAGAATGTACTGTAAAACAGAGATGTACTGTAAAACAGAGAGACGGAGTAACAGAAGAATGTACTGTAAAACAGAGAGACGGAGTAACAGAAGAATGTACTGTAAAACAGAGAGACGGAGTAACAGAAGAATGTACTGTAAAACAGAGATGTACTGTAAAACAGAGAGACGGAGTAACAGAAGAATGTACTGTAAAAACAGAGATGTAATGTAAAACAGAGAGACGGAGTAACAGAAGAATGTACTGTAAAACAGAGATGTACTGTAAAACAGAGAGACGGAGTAACAGAAGAATGTACTGTAAAACAGAGATGTAATGTAAAACAGAGAGACGGAGTAACAGAAGAATGTACTGTAAAACAGAGATGTACTGTAAAACAGAGACAGGGTGTAATAAGGAAACAAGGTACAAGGCAGTGAGTCACGGAGGTGGAAGTACCTTCATTACATCAACTCGAACAGTGGGAGTGTACAGTGTGTGTGTCTCCACATGTATGTGGGTGTTAATGCGCGTGTGCGGTGTGTGTGTGTGTTAGAAAGACAAAGGGAGAGTGGGGTCTGTAGTTTTCCAAGCTGGAAGACTGTAGCGAGCCCCAGACAGAGTTGTGATGTCACCCTGCTCTCTCTCTCTCTCCAACCCCATCATAACCCACCAACTCCCCTGCTTCCTGTCCCTGGTGCATCCCTGAGTGATGTCACAGGCCAGCTGGGAATGTCACGTCCACTCCCCCATGTCCCCTCTCTCCCCTTCTCTCAACCCGACTTCAATCACTGACGTCCCACTGAGCCTTGGGACCGTCAATGAAGCACGTACCACACACAGCCAGACAGAGAGACAGAGGGACGGATGGAAGCAGAGACAGAGAGACAGACGACACAGGCACGTACCACACACAGCCAGACAGAGAGACAGAGGGACGGATAGAAGCAGAGACAGAGAGACAGACGACACAGGCACGTACCACACACAGCCAGACAGAGAGACAGAGGGACAGATGGAAGCAGAGACAGAGAGACAGATGACACAGGCACGTACCACACACAGCCAGACAGAGAGACAGAGGGATGGATAGAAGCAGAGACAGAGAGACAGACGACACAGGCACGTACCACACACAGCCAGACAGAGAGACAGGCACTTAACACACAAAAAACCATAGAACTGCCCATATATTGATAGTATAAACAAGGAACTTACTTAATTCTCCTATAAACATGAAACAATTATACAACCATAAAACGGAGGCTGTAAATAAAAGCTCTGTAAATTTAACATCAGGGGTTTCATAATACCGTAACACAATATAATCACTTTATTGGTTCATGTAATTCAGTAGTGTCAGTGCAGTTTACAGGAGAGGAAAAAGAAAAGCTCACAAGTCCTGGGAGAACAGCTAGCAAACAGTGTCACATGAGGACTGTGGACCTGAAGCACCTCTTGATACAGTCTTTAAAATGGCCTGGTTATTGGGAGGAAATGACTGACAGATTTATAAGTGGACAGGCCATAAAGAGCACTAAAACCCCCTATGGGAGCTGCTGACTAATGAAATATTTGTTAACTCTTGTTGGTTGGACAGGAACAGTGAAAAGTCAGAAATAACCTATATGTATAGCTGTATAATAGACTATACATGTATACCTACCAGTTTTCATTAAGTGTAGCGTTATTGGGGCACATTATTTAAACTCATTAAAGTTGAGTGGCGGTGCTACTCTCTCTGGGCAGGAGCTTGACCTATGACCGTACACTTAACATTACACACAACTGCATTCTGACTTCAGTCGTTAGCACAATCACTGCTGAATATTCTCACTCACTCACTCACTCACTCACTCACTCACTCACTAAGAAAAATATTCACCCATACACTACATAAATGTAATGCACTCATTCATTCATTCATCTTATTTCATTTACAGGGCCCATTCACAACAGTCATTCACTTCAGTTTACATCATTCTCTTGGAATACCTCCCTGTACTATTCGGTCCATTCACTTTCAGTTCAGTGAAAGAGAGAGAGAGAGATAGAGACAGAGAGACAGAGAGAGTCAGTAAGAGGGCGAGAGGCGAGAGAGAGAGCGAGAGAGAGAGACAGAGAGTCAGTAAGAGGGCGAGAGGCGAGAGAGAGAGAGAGAGAGAGAGAGAGACAGAGAGAGTCAGTAAGAGGGCGAGAGGCGAGAGAGAGAGAGAGAGAGAGAGAGAGAGAGAGAGAAAGAGAGAGAGAAAGAGAGAGAGCGAGAGAGACAGAGAGAGTCAGTAAGAGGGCGAGAGGCGAGAGGCGAGAGGCGAGAGAGAGAGAGAGAGAGAGAGGAGAGAAAGAGAGAGAGAGAGACAGAGAGAGAGAGAGAGACAGAGAGAGAGAGTGTGAGAGAGACAGAGAGAGAGCAAGAGAGAGAGACATAGAGAAAGAGAGAGAGAGAGAGAGAAAGAGGGAGAGAGAGAGAAAGAGGGAGAGAGAGAGAAAGAGGGAGAGAGAGTAAGAGAGGCAGAGAGGCAGAGCAAGACAGAGCGTGGAGAGGGAGCCAGAGAGCCAGAGAGCCAGAGAGCCAGAGAGCCAGAGAGCCAGAGAGCCAGAGAGCCAGCGAGAGAGGACTGTGCCCCCCACCCACACACAGTGTTACGTGCAGGACGACAGGACCCCTTGGTGGAAA
Source organism: Oncorhynchus kisutch (assembly GCF_002021735.2). NCBI lineage: Eukaryota > Metazoa > Chordata > Actinopteri > Salmoniformes > Salmonidae > Oncorhynchus > Oncorhynchus kisutch. Next base: position 27,433,958 of record NC_034191.2, read on the forward strand.
GTGAACACCATGATCTCTCTCCCCATAGGCATCCCCTCTACCCTCTTCCCTGAACCCACCCTGTCCCCTGCTGGCCACTGTCCTTACCTAAACACACAAAGGAACACACACACACACACACTGCGACACTTTCTCACACACCCAAGGCCACCCACCCACGGACACTGTACAAACATTCTGGGAACTCTTACATTGGATTATGTTTCACCAACACATTCGCACACGCACACACACACACACACGCACACACGCGCACGCGCACACACACATACACATACACATACACTCTCTCAAAGCGCTAGTCCTTTCAAAACCACACACATCCTTTCACTTTCTTTGATGAAGGAGGAAATACACACACTAAACACAAAACACACAAAACACATTAAACACTAAACACACTAAACACAAAACACACTAAACACAAAACACACTAAACACACAAAACACTAAACACACTAAACACACAAAACACAAAACACTCTAAACACTAAACACAAAACACACTAAACACTAAACACACTAAACACAAAACACACTAAACCTACTAAACACAAAACACACTAAACACAAAACACACTAAATACAAAACACACAAAACACATTAAACACATTAAACACACTAAACACATTAAACACAAAACACATTAAACACACTAAACACACTAAACACAAAACACACTAAATACAAAACACACTAAACACAAAACACACTAAACACAAAACACACTAAACACAAAACACACTAAACACAAAACACACTAAACACACTAAACACAAAACACACTAAACACACAAAACATACTAAACACACTAAACACATTAAACACACAAACACACTAAACACAAAACACACTAAACACAAAACACACTAACACTAAACACACAAACACACTAAACACAAAACACACTAAACACTAAACACACAAACACACTAAACACATTAAACACACAAACACACTAAACACACAATACACCAAACACACTAAACACAAAACACACTAAACACAAAACACACTAAACACTAAACACACAAACACACTAAACACAAAACGCACTAAACACTAAACACACAAACACACTAAACACACAACACACTAAACACTAAACACACAAACACACTAAACACACAACACACTAAACACTAAACACACAAACACACTAAACACACAAACACACTAAACACAAAACACACTAAACACTAAACACAAAACACACTAAACACAAAACACACTAAACACTAAACACACAAACACACTAAACACAAAACACACTAAACACTAAACACACAAACACACTAAACACACAACACACTAAACACAACAAATCCCTGTCACAACTTGATGATTTTCCTTTAGCCATAATTGAGACTTTAAGAACCTGACGTATCAAATGGCTCCTCCTCTCTCTTTCTCTCTCGACTCAGGCCCTACCTGATTGTCTGCTTGTTTTCCCTGGCGGCTCCCTACTTCCGTTCCCAGGCTTGGAGGTGGGAGGAGGTGGGAAAGAGGAGAGGTTGGAGAATGAGAGGAGGTGGGAGTGCGGCCCACGACACATACTTTCCACCCGTGGTCTGGGCTGGCGTGGTGGAGTGCTGGGGACCAGCAGCAGAGCAGCGGCTCCTCCTGTCAACTCAGGCCCTGCAGGAAACACTTCAGCTCTGCTGCCATCTGCTAAGACAACACTACACCACTGGGGAGGGGGGAGAAGGGAGAGAGGAAGTGGGGTAGTGCAGAGGAGAAGCTGGGGTGCGGTAGAACAGAGAGGTGGGGTAGGGCAGAGGAGAGAGGTGGGGTAGGGTAGAGGATAGAGGGGGTAGGGCAGAGGAGAGAGGGGGTAGGGCAGAGGAGAGAGGGGGAAGGGCAGAGGAGAGAGGGGGTAGGGCAGAGGAGAGAGGGGGTAGGGTAGAGGAGAGAGGGGGTAGGGCAGAGGAGAGAGAGTGTAGTCCCACCTCCTCTCCTGTAGGGCGGAGGAGAGAGAGTGTAGGGTAGAGGAGAGAGGGGGTAGGGTGGAGGAGAGGGGGGGTAGGGTATAGGAGAGAGGGGGGGGTGGGGTAGATGAGAGAGTGGGGTAGGGGAGAGGAGAGAGTGGGGTAGGGTAGAGGAGAGAGAGTGTAGGGTAGAGGAGAGAGAGTGTAGGGTAGAGGAGAGAGGGGGTAGGGTATAGGAGAGAGGGGGTAGGGAGGAGAGAGGGGTGTAGGGTAGAGGAGAGAGGGGGGTAGGGTATAGGAGAGAGGGGGGTAGGGTATAGGAGAGAGGGGGTAGGGTAGAGGAGAGAGGGGGGGTAGGGTAGAGGAGAGAGGGGGGTAGGGTATTGGAGAGAACGGTTAGGGTATAGGAGAGAGGGGGGTAGAGTAGAGGAGAGAGTGGGGTAGGGTATAGGAGAGAGGGGGTAAGGTATAGGAGAGAGGGGGGTAGGGTATAGGAGAGAGGGGGGTAGGGTATAGGAGAGACGGGGTAGGGTAGAGGAGAAAAGGGGGTAGGGTATAGGAGAGAGGGGGGTAGGGTATAGGAGAGAGGGGGGTAGGTAGAGGAGAGAGGGGGGTAGGATATAGGAGAGAGAGGGGTAGGGTAGAGGAGAGAGGGGGTAGGGTATAGGAGAGAGGGTGTAGGGTAGAGGAGAGAGGGGGTAGGGTAGAGGAGAGAGGGGGGTAGGGTATAGGAGATAGGGGGTAGGGTATAGGAGAGAGGGGGTAGGGTAGAGGAGATAGGGGGTAGGGTAGAGGAGAGAGGGGGGTAGGGTATAGGAGAGAGGGTGTATGGTAGAGGAGATAGGGGGTAGGGTAGAGAAGAGAGGGGGGTAGGGTATAGGAGAGAGGGTGTAGGGTAGAGGAGAGAGGGCGGTAGGGTATAGGAGAGAGGGTGTAGGGTAGAGGAGATAGGGGGTAGGGTAGAGAAGAGAGGGGGGTAGGGTATAGGAGAGAGGGTGTAGGGTATAGGAGAGAGGGGGGTAGGGGGTAGGGTAGAGGAGAGAGTGGTAGGGTAGAGGAGAGAGGGGGGTAGGGTATAGAGAGAGGGGTAGGGTATTAGGGAGAGAGGGGTGTAGGTATAGGAGAGAGGGTGGTAGGGTAGAGGAGAGAGGGGTAGGGTATAGGAGAGAGGGGGGGTAGTGTATAGGAGAGAGGGGGTAGGGTAGAGAAGAGAGGGGGCTTGGGGTATTGGAGAGAAGGGTTAGGGTATAGGAGAGGAGGGGGTAGAGTAGAGGAGAGAGGGGGTAGGGTAAGAGGAGAGAGGGGGGGGTAGGGTATAGGAGAGAGGGGGTTAGGGTATAGGAGAGAGGGGGTAGGGTATAGGAGAGAGGGGGGTAGGGTATAGGAGAGAGGGTGTAGGGTAGAGGAGATAGGGGGGTAGGGTAGAGGAGAGAGGGGGTAGGGTATAGGAGAGAGGGTGTAGGGTAGAGGAGAGAGAGTGTAGGGTAGAGGAGAGAGAGTGTAGGGTAGAGGAGAGAGGGGGTAGGGTATAGGAGAGAGGGGGTAGGGAGGAGAGAGGGGTGTAGGGGTAGAGGAGAGAGGGGGGAGGGTATAGGAGAGAGGGGGGTAGGGTATAGGAGAGAGGGGGTAGGGTAGAGGAGAGGGGGGGTAGAGTAGAGGAAGAGAGGGGGGTAGGGTATTGGAGAGAACGGTTAGGGTATAGGAGAGAGGGGGTAGAGTAGAGGAGGAGTGGGGTAGGGTAGAGGAGAGAGGGGGGTAAGGTATAGGAGAGAGGGGGTAAGGGTATAGGAGAGAGGGGGGTGTAGGGTATAGGAGAGACGGGGTAGGGTAGAGGAGAAAAGGGGGTAGGGTATAGGAGAGAGGGGGGTAGGGTATAGGAGAGAGGGGGTAGGGTAGAGGAGAGGAGAGAGGGGGTAGGATATAGGAGAGAGAGGGGTAGGGGTAGAGGAGAGAGGGGGTAGGGTATAGGAGAGAGGTGTAGGGTAGAGGAGAGAGGGGGTAGGTAGAGGAGAGAGGGGGGTAGGGTATAGGGAGATAGGGGTAGGGTATAGGAGAGAGGGGGGTAGGGTAGAGGAGATAGGGTAGGGTAGAGGAGAGAGGGCGGTAGGGTATAGGAGAGAGGGTGTAGGGTAGAGGAGATAGGGGGTAGGGTAGAGAAGAGAGGGGTAGGGTATAGGAGAGAGGTGTAGGGTAGAGGAGAGAGGGCGAGGGTATAGGAGAGAGGTGGTAGGGTAGAGGAGATAGGGGGTAGGGTAGAGAAGAGAGGGGGGTAGGTATAGGAGAGGTGTAGGGTATAGGAGAGAGGGGGGTAGGGGTAGGGTAGAGGAGAGAGTGGTAGGGTAGAGGAGAGAGGGGGGTAGGGTATAGGAGAGAGGGGGGTAGGGTAGAGGAGAGAGGGGGTAGGGTATAGGAGAGAGGGGTGTAGGGTATTGGAAAGAGGGGTGTAGCATATAGGAGAGAGGGGGGTAGGGTATAGGAGAGAGGGTGCAGGGTAGAGGAGAGAGGAGAGAGGGGGGTAGGGTATAGGAGAGAGGGGTAGGATAGAGGAGAGATGGGGTAGGGTAAGGAGAGAGGGGGTAGGGTAGAGGAGAGAGGGGGGTAGGGTAGAGGAGATAGGGGTAGTAGGTAGAGGAGAGGGAGAGAGGGGGGTAGGGTAGAGGAGAGAGGGGTAGGGTATAGGAGGGGGGGTAGGTGAGAGGGTAGGGTAGAGGAGAGAGGGGGTAGGGTATAGGAGAGAGGGGTGTAGGGTATAGGAGAGAGGTGGGTAGGGTAGAGGAGAGAGGGGTAGGGTATAGGAGAGAGGGGGGTAGTGTATAGGAGAGAGGGGGTAGGGTAGAGGAGAGAGGGGCTTGGGGTATTGGAGAGAAGGGTTAGGGTATAGGAGAGAGGTAGATTAGAGGAGAGAGGGGGTAGGGTAGAGGAGAGAGGGGGGTAGGGTATAGGAGAGAGGGGGTTAGGTATAGGAGAGAGGGGGTAGGGTATAGGAGAGAGGGGGTAGGGTATAGGAGAGAGGGTGTAGGTAGAGGAGATAGGGGGTAGGGTAGAGGAGAGAGGGGTAGGGTATAGAGAGAGAGAGGGTAGGTATAGGAGGGGGTAGGTATAGGAGAGATGGGGTAGGGTAGAGGAGAGAGGGGGTAGGGTATAGGAGAAGAGGGGGGGTAGGGTAGAGGAGAGTGGGGGTAGGGAGAGGAGAGAGGGTAGGGTATAGGAGAGAGGGGGGTAGGGTATAGGAGAGAGGGGGGGTAGGGTAGAGGAGAGAGCTTGGTAGGGTAGAGGAGAGAGGGGGTAGGGTTAGAGAGAGAGGGGGTAGGGTATAGGAGAGGGGGGTAGGGTAGAGAGGAGGGGTAGGGGTATAGGAGAGAGGGGGTAGTGTAGAGGAGAAGGGGGGTAGGGTAGAGGAGAGAGGGGTGTAGGGATAGGAGAGAGGGGGTAGGGTATAGGAGAGAGGGTGGTAGGGCAGAGGAGAGAGGAGGTAGGGTATAGGAGAGAGGGGGGTAGGGCATAGGAGAGAGGGGGGTAGGGTAGAGGAGAGAGCTGGTAGGGTAGAAGGACGAGAGGGGGTAGGGTAGAGGAAGAGAGGGGCGGTAGGGTATAGGAGAGAGGGGGTAGGGTAGAGGAGAGAGGGGGTAGGGTATAGGAGGGGGGGGGTAGGGTATAGGAGAGATGGGGGTAGGGTAGAGGAGAGAGGGGGTAGGGTATATGAGAGAGGGGGGTAGGGTAGAGGAGAGTGGGGTAGGGTATAGGAGGAGAGGGGGTAGGGTAGAGGAGAGAGGGGTAGATATAGGAGAGAGGGGGGTAGGGTATAGGAGAGAGGGGGTAGGGTAGAGGAGAGAGCTGGTAGGCGTAGAGGAGAGAGGGGGTAAGCGGTAGAGGAGAGAGGGGGGTAGGGTATAGGAGAGGGGGGGTAGGGTAGAGGAGGGGGGTAGGGTATAGGAGAGAGGGGGGGTAGTGTAGAGGAGAGAGGGGGGTAGGATAGAGGAGAGAGGGGGTAGGGTATAGGAGAGAGGGGTAGGGTAGAGGAGAGAGGGGTTAGGGTATAGGAGAGAGGGGGTAGAGTATAGGAGAGAGGTGCGGGTAGGATAGAGGAAAGAGGGGTAGGGTATAGGAGAGAGGGGGGTAGGGTAGAGGAGAGAGGGGTAGGGTATAGGAGAGAGGTGGTAGGGTAGAGGAGAGAGGGGTGTAGGGTATAGGAGAGCAGGGGGTAGGGTAATAGGAGAGAGGGGGGGTAGGGCAGAGGAGAGAGGGGGTAGGGTATAGGAGAGAGGGGGTAGGGTATAGAGAGAGGGGGGTAGGGTAGAGGAGAGAGCTGTAGGGTAGAGGAGAGAGGGGGTAGGGTAGAGGAGAGAGGGGGGTGGGTATAGGAGAGGGGGGGTAGGGTAGAGAGGGGGGTAGGTATAGGAGAGAGGTGGGTAGGTAGGGGAGAGAGGGGGTAGGGTAGAGGAGAGAGGGGGTAGGTATAGGAGAGAGGGGTAGGGTAGAGGAGAGAGGGGTAGGTATAGGAGAGAGGGTAGGGTAGAGGAGAGAGGGTAGGGTATAGGAGAGAGGGGGGTAGGGTATAGGAGAGAGGGGGTAGGATAGAGGAGAGAGGGGGGGTTATAGGAGAGAGGGGGTAGGGTAGAGGAGAGAGGGGTAGGGTATAGGAGAGAGGGGGGTAGGTTATAGGAGAAGAGGGGGGTAGGTAAGGAGAGAGCTGGTAGGGTAGAGGAGAGAGGGGTTAGGGTAGAGGAGAGAGGGGGTAGGGTATAGGAGAAGGGGGTAGGGTAGAGAGGGGGTAGGGTATAGGAGAGAGGTGGGTAGGGTAGCCGAGAGAGGGGGTAGGGTATAGGAGAGAGGGGGGGTAGGGTAGAGGAGAGAGGGGTAGGGTAGAGGAGAGAGGGGTAGGGTAAGGAGAGAGGGGGTAGGGTAGATGAGAGAGGGGTAGGGTATAGGAGAGACGGGGGTAGGGTATAGGAGAGAGGGGGGTAGGGTAGAGGAGAGAGCTGGTAGTGTAGAGGAGAGAGGGGGTAGGGTAGAGGAGAGAGAGGGGGGTTAGGGTATATGAGAGGGGGGGGTAGGGTATAGGAGAGAGGGGTGTAGGGTATTGAGAGAGGGGTGTAGGTATAGGAGAGAGATGGGTAGGGTAGGGGAGAGAGGGGGTAGGGTATAGGAGAGAGGGGGGTAGGGTTAGAGGAGAGAGGGGGGGGTAGGGTATAGGAGAGAGGGGTTAGGGTATTGGAGAGAGAGGGTAGGGTTAGGGTATAGGAGAGAGGGGGTAGGGTTATAGGAGAGAGGGGTTAGGGTAGAGGAGAGAGGGGGGTAGGGTAGAGGAGAGAGAGGGGTAGGGTATAGGAGAGATGGGGGGGTGGGGTATAGGAGAGATGGTGGTAGGGTTAGAGGAGAGGAGAGAGGGGGTATGGGTATGAGAGAGGGGGTAGGGTAGAGGAGAGAGGGGTAGGGTATAGGAGAGAGGGGGGTAGGGTATAGGAGAGAGGGGGGTAGGATAGAGGAGAGAGGGGGTAGGGTATAGGAGAGAGGGGGTAGGGTAGAGGAGGAGGGGTAGGGTATAGGAGAGAGGGGGTAGGGGTATAGGAGAGAGGGGGGTAGGGTAGAGGAGAAGAGCTGGTAGGGTAGAGGAGAGAGGGGGTAGGGTAGAGGAGAGAGGGGGGTAGGGTATAGGAGAGAGGGGGGTAGGGTAGAGGAGAGAGGGGGGTAGGGTAGAGGAGAGAGGGGGTAGGGTATATAGGAGAGAGGGGGTAGGGTAGAGGAGAGAGGGGTAGGGTATAGGAGAGAGGGGGGTAGGGTATAGGAGAGAGGGGGGTAGGGTAGAGGAGAGAGCTGGTAGGGTAGAGGAGAGAGGGGGTAGGGTAGAGGAGAGAGGGGGTAGGGTATATGAGAGGGGGGGTAGGGTATAGGAGAGAGGGTGTAGGGTATTGGAGAGAGGGGTGTAGGGTATAGGAGAGAGATGGGTAGGGTAGGGGAGAGAGGGGGGTAGGGTATAGGAGAGAGGGGGGGTAGGGTAGAGGAGAGAGGGGGGGTAGGGTAGAGGAGAGAGAGGGGTAGGGTATAGGAGAGAGGGGGGGTGGGGTATAGGAGAGAGGTGGTAGGGTAGAGGAGAGGAGAGAGGGGGTAGGGTAGAGGAGAGAGGGGGTAGGGTAGAGGAGGAGGGGGGTAGGGTATAGGAGAGGGGGCTGGGTAGAGAGGGGGGTAGGGTATAGGAGAGAGTGTTAGATTGATAACATCATAGAATAGTGGAATTATAAGCCTAATGGCCCATAAGTTATTAAGCCCCAAAGTCAGGTGTAAATAACAGGTGCCTTTCCACAATATTTTACTCCATAGGGAATTCCTGATTTCCTGCAGCTGATGTGTTGCTCTACTCCATGAAATGCCTCATCACCAGACACAGCCAAGAAGGGGTTTTCTAGTTGTTTCAGTGTAAGCATCCCCCAGGGTAAACATTTCTGCTGTAATTAGAATAAATGACCCTCATTAAGTGGTAATGGTTGTAATGACTTGACCCCCAGTCCTGCCCCCAGTGAAGTACGGCACATTTCAATCACACAGTGACAGTACACACAGGGTCTCCTTCAGCACCATCTTCCCACCGCTCACAGCAGCCTGTGAAACTTGTCTTGCACTCATTTGTAAACAGATTAACACTGTGTTTTTTTTCGACAGTGAATTGCCTCGGGGTCTCTAACAGAGTTTTGGTTTCCTTCTGCCTTGGCAATCAATGTATCATACTGTCACACTGCTCAACTGAATCCAAAATGGCAACCTATTCCCTACATAAAGCACTACTTTTGACCAGGGCCCATGGGGTTATGGTATAAAGTAGTGGGACACGGACCTAGAGTCTGGTGAAGACACTGAACCCAGGCAATGGTGATGTGTATGGTATATAGGGCTGACTTCAGATCAGTAATGTGTATCAGGCTGATGTTAGATCAGTGATGTGTATAGGGCTGATGTTAGATCAGTGATGTGTATAGGGCTGATGTTAGATCAGTGATGAGTATAGGGCTGATGTTATATCAGTGATGTGTATAGGGCTGATGTTAGATCAGTGATGTGTATAGGGCTGATGTTAGATCAGTGATGTGTATAGGGCTGATGTTAGATCAGTGATGAGTATAGGGCTGATGTTAGATCAGTGATGTGTATAGGGCTGATGTTAGATCAGTGATGTGTATAGGGCTGATGTTAGATCAGTGATGAGTATAGGGCTGATGTTATATCAGTGATGTGTATAGGGCTGATGTTATATCAGTGATGTGTATAGGGCTGATGTTAGATCAGTGATGTGTATAGGGCTGATGTTAGATCAGTGATGTGTATAGGGCTGATGTTAGATCAGTGATGAGTATAGGGCTGATGTTATATCAGTGATGTGTATAGGGCTGATGTTAGATCAGTGATGTGTATAGGGCTGATGTTAGATCAGTGATGTGTATAGGGCTGATGTTAGATCAGTGATCGGTATGGTATATAGGGCTGATGTTAGATCAGTGATGTGTATAGGGCTGATGTTAGATCAGTGATGTGTATAGGGCTGACGTTAGATCAGTGATGTGTATAGGGCTGATGTTAGATCAGTGATCGGTATGGTATATAGGGCTGACTTTAGATCAGTGATGTGTATAGGGCTGATGTTAGATCAGTGATGTGTATAGGGCTGATGTTAGATCAGTGATGTGTATGTTATATAGGGCTGACGTTAGATCAGTGATGTGTATGGTATATAGGGCTGACTTCAGATCAGTAATGTGTATAGGGCTGATGTTAGATCAGTGATGTGTATTGGGCTGATGTTAGATCAGTGATGTGTATAGGGCTGATGTTAGATCAGTGATCGGTATGGTATATAGGGCTGACTTTAGATCAGTGATGTGTATAGGGCTGATGTTAGATCAGTAATGTGTATAGGGCTGATGTTAGATCAGTGATGTGTATGGTATATAGGGCTGACTTTAGATCAGTGATGTGTATAGGGCTGATGTTAGATCAGTGATGTGTATAGGGCTGACGTTAGATCAGTGATGTGTATAGGGCTGATGTTAGATCAGTGATCGGTATAGTATATAGGGCTGACTTTAGATCAGTGATGTGTATAGGGCTGATGTTAGATCAGGGATGTGTATAGGGCTGATGTTAGATCAGTGATGTGTATGGTATATAGGGCTGACGTTAGATCAGTAATGTGTATGGTATATAGGGCTGACTTCAGATCAGTGATGTGTATAGGGCTGATGTTAGATCAGTGATGTGTATTGGGCTGATGTTAGATCAGTGATGTGTATAGGGCTGATGTTAGATCAGTGATCGGTATGGTATATAGGGCTGACTTTAGATCAGTGATGTGTATAGGGCTGATGTTAGATCAGTGATATGTATAGTCCTGATGTTAGATCAGTGATGTGTGGGCTGACGTTAGATCAGTGATGTGTATAGGGCTGACGTTAGATCAGTGATATGTATAGGGCTGATGTTAGATCAGTGATGTGTATGGTATATAGGGCTGACTTGAGATCAGTGATGTGTATAGGGCTGATGTTAGATCAGTGATGAGTATAGGGCTGATGTTAGATCAGTGATGAGTATAGGGCTGATGTTAGATCAGTGATGTGTATAGGGCTGATGTTAGATCAGTGATGTGTATGGTATATAGGGCTGACTTTAGATCAGTGATGTGTATAGGGCTGATGTTAGATCAGTGATGAGTATAGGGCTGATGTTAGATCAGTGATGTGTATAGGGCTGATGTTAGATCAGTGGTGTGTATAGGGCTGATGTTAGATCAGTGATGTGTATGGTATATAGGGCTGACTTTAGATCAGTGATGTGTATAGGGCTGATGTTAGATCAGTGATGTGTATAGGGCTGATGTTAGATCAGTGATGTGTATGGTATATAGGGCTGATGTTAGATCAGTGATGTGTATAGGGCTGATGTCAGATCAGTGATGTGTATAGGGCTGATGTTAGATCAGTGATGTGTATAGGGCTGATGTTAGATCAGTGATGAGTATAGGGCTGATGTTATATCAGTGATGTGTATAGGGCTGATGTTAGATCAGTGATGTGTATAGGGCTGATGTTAGATCAGTGATGTGTATAGGGCTGATGTTAGATCAGTGATGAGTATAGGGCTGATGTTATATCAGTGATGTGTATAGGGCTGATGTTAGATCAGTGATGAGTATAGGGCTGATGTTATATCAGTGATGTGTATAGGGCTGATGTTAGATCAGTGATGTGTATAGGGCTGATGTTAGATCAGTGATGTGTATAGGGCTGATGTTAGATGAGTGATGAGTATAGGGCTGATGTTATATCAGTGATGTGTATAGGGCTGATGTTAGATCAGTGATGTGTATAGGGCTGATGTTAGATCAGTGATGTGTATAGGGCTGATGTTAGATCAGTGATCGGTATGGTATATAGGGCTGACTTTAGATCAGTGATGTGTATAGGGCTGATGTTAGATCAGTGATGTGTATAGGGCTGACGTTAGATCAGTGATGTGTATAGGGCTGATGTTAGATCAGTGATCGGTATGGTATATAGGGCTGACTTTAGATCAGTGATGTGTATAGGGCTGATGTTAGATCAGTGATGTGTATGGTATATAGGGCTGACGTTAGATCAGTGATGTGTATGGTATATAGGGCTGACTTCAGATCAGTAATGTGTATAGGGCTGATGTTAGATCAGTGATGTGTATTGGGCTGATGTTAGATCAGTGATGTGTATAGGGCTGATGTTAGATCAGTGATCGGTATGGTATATAGGGCTGACTTTAGATCAGTGATGTGTATAGGGCTGATGTTAGATCAGTGATGTGTATAGGGCTGATGTTAGATCAGTGATGTGTATAGGGCTGATGTTAGATCAGTGATCGGTATGGTATATAGGGCTGACTTTAGATCAGTGATGTGTATAGGGCTGATGTTAGATCAGTGATGTGTATAGGGCTGATGTTAGATCAGTGATTTTTATGGTATATAGGGCTGACTTTAGATCAGTGATGTGTATAGGGCTGATGATAGATCAGTGATGTGTATAGGGCTGATGTTAGATCAGTGATGTGTATTGGGCTGATGTTAGATCAGTGATCGGTATGGTATATAGGGCTGACTTTAGATCAGTGATGTGTATAGGGCTCATGTTAGATCAGTGATGTGTATAGGGCTGATGTTAGATCAGTGATGTGTATAGGGCTGATGTTAGATCAGTGATGTGTATGGTATATAGGGCTGATGTTAGATCAGTGATGTGTATAGGGCTGATGTCAGATCAGTGATGTGTATAGGGCTGATGTTAGATCAGTGATGTGTATGGTATATAGGGCTGACTTTAGATCAGTGATGTGTATAGGGCTCATGTTAGATCAGTGATGTGTATAGGGCTGATGTTAGATCAGTGATGTGTATAGGGCTGATGTTAGATCAGTGATGTGTATGGTATATAGGGCTGATGTTAGATCAGTGATGAGTATAGGGCTGATGTTATATCAGTGATGTGTATAGGGCTGATGTTAGATCAGTGATGTGTATAGGGCTGATGTTAGATCAGTGATGAGTATAGGGCTGATGTTATATCAGTGATGTGTATAGGGCTGATGTTAGATCAGTGATGTGTATAGGGCTGATGTTAGATCAGTGATGTGTATAGGGCTGATGTTAGATCAGTGATGAGTATAGGGCTGATGTTATATCAGTGATGTGTATAGGGCTGATGTTAGATCAGTGATGTGTATAGGGCTGATGTTAGATCAGTGATGTGTATAGGGCTGATGTTATATCAGTGATGTGTATAGGGCTGATGTTAGATCAGTGATGTGTATAGGGCTGATGTTAGATCAGTGATGTGTATAGGGCTGATGTTAGATCAGTGATCGGTATGGTATATAGGGCTGACTTTAGATCAGTGATGTGTATAGGGCTGATGTTAGATCAGTGATGTGTATAGGGCTGATGTTAGATCAGTGATGTGTATGGTATATAGGGCTGACTTTAGATCAGTGATGTGTATAGGGCTGATGTTAGATCAGTGATGTGTATAGGGCTGACGTTAGATCAGTGATGTGTATAGGGCTGATGTTAGATCAGTGATCGGTATAGTATATAGGGCTGACTTTAGATCAGTGATGTGTATAGGGCTGATGTTAGATCAGGGATGTGTATAGGGCTGATGTTAGATCAGTGATGTGTATGGTATATAGGGCTGACGTTAGATCAGTAATGTGTATGGTATATAGGGCTGACTTCAGATCAGTAATGTGTATAGGGCTGATGTTAGATCAGTGATGTGTATTGGGCTGATGTTAGATCAGTGATGTGTATAGGGCTGATGTTAGATCAGTGATCGGTATGGTATATAGGGCTGACTTTAGATCAGTGATGTGTATAGGGCTGATGTTAGATCAGTGATGTGTATAGGGCTGATGTTAGATCAGTGATCGGTATGGTATATAGGGCTGACTTTAGATCAGTGATGTGTATAGGGCTGATGTTAAATCAGTGATGTGTATGGGGCTGACGTTAGATCAGTGCTATGTATAGTCCTGATGTTAGATCAGTGATGTGTGGGCTGACGTTAGATCAGTGATGTGTATAGGGCTGACGTTAGATCAGTGATATGTATAGGGCTGATGTTAGATCAGTGATGTGTATGGTATATAGGGCTGACTTTAGATCAGTGATGTGTATAGGGCTCATGTTAGATCAGTGATGTGTATAGGGCTGATGTTAGATCAGTGATGTGTATAGGGCTGATGTTAGATCAGTGATGTGTATGGTATATAGGGCTGATGTTAGATCAGTGATGTGTATGGTATATAGGGCTGATGTTAGATCAGTGATGAGTATAGGGCTGATGTTATATCAGTGATGTGTATAGGGCTGATGTTAGATCAGTGATGTGTATAGGGCTGATGTTAGATCAGTGATGAGTATAGGGCTGATGTTATATCAGTGATGTGTATAGGGCTGATGTTAGATCAGTGATGTGTATAGGGCTGATGTTAGATCAGTGATGTGTATAGGGCTGATGTTAGATCAGTGATGAGTATAGGGCTGATGTTATATCAGTGATGTGTATAGGGCTGATGTTAGATCAGTGATGTGTATAGGGCTGATGTTAGATCAGTGATGTGTATAGGGCTGATGTTAGATCAGTGATGAGTATAGGGCTGATGTTATATCAGTGATGTGTATAGGGCTGATGTTAGATCAGTGATGTGTATAGGGCTGATGTTAGATCAGTGATGTGTATAGGGCTGATGTTAGATCAGTGATCGGTATGGTATATAGGGCTGACTTTAGATCAGTGATGTGTATAGGGCTGATGTTAGATCAGTGATGTGTATAGGGCTGACGTTAGATCAGTGATGTGTATAGGGCTGATGTTATATCAGTGATGTGTATAGGGCTGATGTTAGATCAGTGATGTGTATAGGGCTGATGTTAGATCAGTGATGTGTATAGGGCTGATGTTAGATCAGTGATGAGTATAGGGCTGATGTTATATCAGTGATGTGTATAGGGCTGATGTTAGATCAGTGATGTGTATAGGGCTGATGTTAGATCAGTGATGTGTATAGGGCTGATGTTAGATCAGTGATCGGTATGGTACATAGGGATGACTTTAGATCAGTGATGTGTATAGGGCTGATGTTAGATCAGTGATGTGTATAGGGCTGACGTTAGATCAGTGATGTGTATAGGGCTGATGTTAGATCAGTGATCGGTATGGTATATAGGGCTGACTTTAGATCAGTGATGTGTATAGGGCTGATGTTAGATCAGTGATGTGTATAGGGCTGATGTTAGATCAGTGATGTGTATGGTATATAGGGCTGACGTTAGATCAGTGATGTGTATGGTATATAGGGCTGACTTCAGATCAGTAATGTGTATAGGGCTGACTTGAGATCAGTGATGTGTATTGGGCTGATGTTAGATCAGTGATGTGTATAGGGCTGATGTTAGATCAGTGATCGGTATGGTATATAGGGCTGACTTTAGATCAGTGATGTGTATAGGGCTGATGTTAGATCAGTGATGTGTATAGGGCTGATGTTAGATCAGTGATGTGTATAGGGCTGATGTTAGATCAGTGATCGGTATGGTATATAGGGCTGACTTTAGATCAGTGATGTGTATAGGGCTGATGTTAGATCAGTGATGTGTATAGGGCTGATGTTAGATCAGTGATGTGTATAGGGCTGATGTTAGATCAGTGATCGGTATGGTATATAGGGCTGACTTTAGATCAGTGATGTGTATAGGGCTGATGTTAAATCAGTGATGTGTATAGGGCTGATGTTAGATCAGTGATGTGTATAGGGCTGATGTTAGATCAGTGATGTGTATGGTATATAGGGCTGACTTTAGATCAGTGATGTGTATAGGGCTGATGTTAGATCAGTGATGTGTATAGGGCTGATGTTAGATCAGTGATGTGTATAGGGCTGATGTTAGATCAGTGATGAGTATAGGGCTGATGTTAGATCAGTGATGTGTATAGGGCTGATGTTAGATCAGTGATGTGTATAGGGCTGATGTTAGATCAGTGATGTGTATGGTATATAGGGCTGACGTTAGATCAGTGATGTGTATAGGGCTGACGTTAGATCAGTGATATGTATAGGGCTGATGTTAGATCAGTGATGTGTATGGTATATAGGGCTGACTTGAGATCAGTGATGTGTATAGGGCTGATGCTAGATCAGTGATGAGTATAGGGCTGATGTTAGATCAGTGATGAGTATAGGGCTGATGTTAGATCAGTGATGTGTATAGGGCTGATGTTAGATCAGTGATGTGTATGGTATATAGGGCTGACTTTAGATCAGTTATGTGTATAGGGCTGATGTTAGATCAGTGATGTGTATAGGGCTGATGTTAGATCAGTGATGTGTATATGGCTGATGTTAGATCAGTGGTGTGTATAGGGCTGACGTTAGATCAGTGATGTGTATAGGGCTGATGTTAGATCAGTGATGTGTATGGTATATAGGGCTGATGTTAGATCAGTGATGTGTATAAGGCTGATGTCAGATCAGTGATGTGTATAGGGCTGATATTAGATCAGTGATATGTATGGTGTATAGGGCTGACGTTAGATCAGTGATGTGTATAGGGCTGATGTTAGATCAGTGATGTGTATAGGGCTGATGTTAGATCAGTGATGAGTATAGGGCTGATGTTAGATCAGTGATGTGTATAGGGCTGATGTTAGATCAGTGATGTGTATAGGGCTGATGTTAGATCAGTGGTGTGTATAGGGCTGACGTTAGATCAGTGATGTGTATAGGGCTGATGTTAGATCAGTGATGTGTATGGTATATAGGGCAGATGTTAGATCAGTGATGTGTATAGGGCTGATGTCAGATCAGTGATTTGTATAGGGCTGATGTCAGATCAGTGATGTGTATAGGGCTGATGTTAGATCAGTGATGTGTATAGGGCTGATGTCAGATCAGTGATGTGTATAGGGCTGATGTTAGATCAGTGATGTGTATAGGGCTGATGTTAGATCAGTGATGTGTATAGGGCTGATGTTAGATCAGTGATGAGTATAGGGCTGATGTTATATCAGTGATGTGTATAGGGCTGATGTTAGATCAGTGATGTGTATAGGGCTGATGTTAGATCAGTGATGAGTATAGGGCTGATGTTATATCAGTGATGTGTATAGGGCTGATGTTAGATCAGTGATGTGTATAGGGCTGATGTTAGATCAGTGATGTGTATAGGGCTGATGTTAGATCAGTGATGAGTATAGGGCTGATGTTATATCAGTGATGTGTATAGGGCTGATGTTAGATCAGTGATGTGTATAGGGCTGATGTTAGATCAGTGATGTGTATAGGGCTGATGTTAGATCAGTGATCGGTATGGTATATAGGGATGACTTTAGATCAGTGATGTGTATAGGGCTGATGTTAGATCAGTGATGTGTATAGGGCTGACGTTAGATCAGTGATGTGTATAGGGCTGATGTTAGATCAGTGATCGGTATGGTATATAGGGCTGACTTTAGATCAGTGATGTGTATAGGGCTGATGTTAGATCAGTGATGTGTATAGGGCTGATGTTAGATCAGTGATGTGTATGGTATATAGGGCTGACGTTAGATCAGTGATGTGTATGGTATATAGGGCTGACTTCAGATCAGTAATGTGTATAGGGCTGATGTTAGATCAGTGATGTGTATTGGGCTGATGTTAGATCAGTGATGTGTATAGGGCTGATGTTAGATCAGTGATCGGTATGGTATATAGGGCTGACTTTAGATCAGTGATGTGTATAGGGCTGATGTTAGATCAGTGATGTGTATAGGGCTGATGTTAGATCAGTGATGTGTATAGGGCTGATGTTAGATCAGTGATCGGTATGGTATATAGGGCTGACTTTAGATCAGTGATGTGTATAGGGCTGATGTTAGATCAGTGATGTGTATAGGGCTGATGTTAGATCAGTGATGTGTATGGTATATAGGGCTGACTTTAGATCAGTGATGTGTATAGGGCTGATGTTAGATCAGTGATGTGTATAGGGCTGATGTTAGATCAGTGATGTGTATAGGGCTGATGTTAGATCAGTGATGTGTATGGTATATAGGGCTGACTTTAGATCAGTGATGTGTATAGGGCTGATGTTAAATCAGTGATGTGTATGGGGCTGACGTTAGATCAGTGATATGTATAGGGCTGATGTTAGATCAGTGATGTGTATAGGGCTGATGTTAGATCAGTGATGTGTATAGGGCTGATGTTAGATCAGTGATGAGTATAGGGCTGATGTTAGATCAGTGATGTGTATAGGGCTGATGTTAGATCAGTGATGTGTATAGGGCTGATGTTAGATCAGTGATGTGTATGGTATATAGGGCTGACGTTAGATCAGTGATGTGTATAGGGCTGACGTTAGATCAGTGATATGTATAGGGCTGATGTTAGATCAGTGATGTGTATGGTATATAGGGCTGACTTGAGATCAGTGATGTGTATAGGGCTGATGCTAGATCAGTGATGAGTATAGGGCTGATGTTAGATCAGTGATGTGTATAGGGCTGATGTTAGATCAGTGATGTGTATGGTATATAGGGCTGACTTTAGATCAGTGATGTGTATAGGGCTGATGTTATATCAGTGATGTGTATGGTATATAGGGCTGACTTTAGATCAGTGATGTGTATAGGGCTGATGTTAGATCAGTGATGTGTATATGGCTGATGTTAGATCAGTGTTGTGTATAGGGCTGACGTTAGATCAGTGATGTGTATAGGGCTGATGTTAGATCAGTGATGTGTATGGTATATAGGGCTGATGTTAGATCAGTGATGTGTATAGGGCTGATGTCAGATCAGTGATGTGTATAGGGCTGATGTTAGATCAGTGATATGTATGGTGTATAGGGCTGACGTTAGATCAGTGATGTGTATAGGGCTGATGTTAGATCAGTGATGTGTATAGGGCTGATGTTAGATCAGTGATGTGTATAGTGCTGATGTTAGATCAGTGATGAGTATAGGGCTGATGTTAGATCAGTGATGTGTATAGGGCTGATGTTAGATCAGTGATGTGTATAGGGCTGATGTTAGATCAGTGATGTGTATGGTATATAGGGCTGACGTTAGATCAGTGATGTGTATAGGGCTGACGTTAGATCAGTGATATGTATAGGGCTGATGTTAGATCAGTGATGTGTATGGTATATAGGGCTGACTTGAGATCAGTGATGTGTATAGGGCTGATGCTAGATCAGTGATGAGTATAGGGCTGATGTCAGATCAGTGATGAGTATAGGGCTGATGTTAGATCAGTGATGTGTATAGGGCTGATGTTAGATCAGTGATGTGTATAGGGCTGATGTTAGATCAGTGATATGTATGGTGTATAGGGCTGACGTTAGATCAGTGATGTGTATAGGGCTGATGTTAGATCAGTGATGTGTATAGGGCTGATGTTAGATCAGTGATGTGTATGGTATATAGGGCTGACTTTAGATCAGTGATGTGTATAGGGCTGATGTTAAATCAGTGATGTGTATGGGGCTGACGTTAGATCAGTGATATGTATAGGGCTGATGTTAGATCAGTGATGTGTATAGGGCTGATGTTAGATCAGTGATGTGTATAGGGCTGATGTTAGATCAGTGATGAGTATAGGGCTGATGTTAGATCAGTGATGTGTATAGGGCTGATGTTAGATCAGTGATGTGTATAGGGCTGATGTTAGATCAGTGATGTGTATGGTATATAGGGCTGACGTTAGATCAGTGATGTGTATAGGGCTGACGTTAGATCAGTGATATGTATAGGGCTGATGTTAGATCAGTGATGTGTATGGTATATAGGGCTGACTTGAGATCAGTGATGTGTATAGGGCTGATGCTAGATCAGTGATGAGTATAGGGCTGATGTTAGATCAGTGATGTGTATAGGGCTGATGTTAGATCAGTGATGTGTATGGTATATAGGGCTGACTTTAGATCAGTGATGTGTATAGGGCTGATGTTATATCAGTGATGTGTATGGTATATAGGGCTGACTTTAGATCAGTGATGTGTATAGGGCTGATGTTAGATCAGTGATGTGTATATGGCTGATGTTAGATCAGTGTTGTGTATAGGGCTGACGTTAGATCAGTGATGTGTATAGGGCTGATGTTAGATCAGTGATGTGTATGGTATATAGGGCTGATGTTAGATCAGTGATGTGTATAGGGCTGATGTCAGATCAGTGATGTGTATAGGGCTGATGTTAGATCAGTGATATGTATGGTGTATAGGGCTGACGTTAGATCAGTGATGTGTATAGGGCTGATGTTAGATCAGTGATGTGTATAGGGCTGATGTTAGATCAGTGATGTGTATAGTGCTGATGTTAGATCAGTGATGAGTATAGGGCTGATGTTAGATCAGTGATGTGTATAGGGCTGATGTTAGATCAGTGATGTGTATAGGGCTGATGTTAGATCAGTGATGTGTATGGTATATAGGGCTGACGTTAGATCAGTGATGTGTATAGGGCTGACGTTAGATCAGTGATATGTATAGGGCTGATGTTAGATCAGTGATGTGTATGGTATATAGGGCTGACTTGAGATCAGTGATGTGTATAGGGCTGATGCTAGATCAGTGATGAGTATAGGGCTGATGTCAGATCAGTGATGAGTATAGGGCTGATGTTAGATCAGTGATGTGTATAGGGCTGATGTTAGATCAGTGATGTGTATAGGGCTGATGTTAGATCAGTGATATGTATGGTGTATAGGGCTGACGTTAGATCAGTGATGTGTATAGGGCTGACGTTAGATCAGTGATGTGTATGGCATATAGGGCTGATGTTAGATCAGTGGTGTGTATGGGGCTGACATGGTTAAAGGCATGAGTGACTCGTGTAAAACATCATTCTGGAATGATCGCATGTTTCTTTGGCTTCAGATCAACGAAAAGCAACAAAAACATTGTCTGTAGTTCATGGCAATGTCAACACATATCATTGAGATATAGGCCTAACGTCATACCAATAAATACCCATTGAATTGAATTGCACTGACTAAATTCTAGTTGAGTTTGATAGCAAGGTTTCATTTACTGCTGTGGGCTAAATCAGGGTCACACAGAGTGTTTCTTGGTATTCTTAAACAAATCTACTTTGAAACCAAAGTATCCACCTCACACATGATTAGGAGTTTAATAAAGAAGACGACACCTGTACCATGTCAGATATGGAGTTGAAATGTCATTTTGAGTTTGCGTCCCAATATTACACTTCATATACATCACAGAAGAGTGAAATACAACATAACTGTGACATAGAAACACCAGATTTTCACCAGGTTTTTTGAAATAATGTTGATTAATTATGAAAAATATGAATAACATTCCACCTATGAGGTCATTTGACTGCAGGAAATAACTACAGTCAGATTATTGTCAATTAGCTTCAGATGAAGTTGACTCAGATCTGAGGTGAAATAACACTAGAGTATGAGGTCATCTCAAGATGACCTGATGAGGATCTCTGGCATTGGCTCATTGAGAGTAGTACCATGGCAGACAGATAATGGTATGAGTAATGAAATGTAGTGTCTGATATTGAGAATACAACAACATTCCACCCCTCACTCGTTGAATAGAAACCATATGTGACATTTCTTCAAAATAACTCCCATTTCGGTGACTACAGTGTGCCCACAGATATTACCCAATAGAGGAATCTATTTCCTGTCGATGATGAAATACTGTATGTGGTCACCAAAACCACTGAGGATATTTACTGTAAGCCAGAGGGAGGGTTAGGGGGTATATCTGCTGACCAAAAATGGCACTAATACAAGGAATGTTGATGTATTTTCTGTGTGATGATCCAGAAAATATGACTCTTCACCATACTACAGTCCAGACCCTCCCATTTGATTTTGGCCATGACTTTATTCTGACCACATTCCAAGACAAGGAAAATCTCAAGGCAACCCAGAGTCCAGAGTTATTCCTAGTCGGGTCACAAGGTTTGGAAACACTCCTGCCCCTAATTACTACCAGTATGAGGGGTTAATCCTGATTGAATTCAATTCAAAAACAATATGGGCTTTTCTGGCACTGCATTGGAATGCTGAAGCATTCAACAGACACAACAAGGCCATGAATTAATATGTCAATATAGTGTGTCCATACACAGCGCTGCTCTAAGCTGCCCTTACCTCTCAAACAAATTGTGTCAGTCATTTTCCTCTCTTGCTGGGTTTTAAGAGCAGTAATGTGAAGCACCTGTAGTCACGGAGGGGCCAGATGAGTGCTGCAGGAGTCTGTCTGTGACTCCAGCCTGCCAGGACACACACACACACACACACACACACACACACACACACACACACACACACACAGGGTCTTGGACTCTACAAGGTGTCAAAAGCATTCCACAGAGATGCAGGCCAATGTTTCCCACAGTTGGGAAGTTGGCTGGATGTCCTTTGGGTGGTGGACCATTCGTGATACACACGGGAAGCTGTTGAGAGTGAAAAACCCAGCAGCGGTGCAGTTCTTAACACACTCAAACCAGCAGTGTGCCTTACACCTACCACCCAGTGGAGAGTGCTGAGGGGAGGACGGCTCATTTTATTTTTCCTTTATTTTCCTTTATTTTACTAGGCAAGTCAGTTAAGAACAAATTCTTATTTTCAATGACGGCCTAGTGGGTTAACTGCCTGTTCAGGAGCAGAACGACAGATTTCGTAACTTGTCAGCTTGGGGATTTGAACTTGCAACCTTTCGGTTACTAGTCCAATGCTCTAACCACTAGGCTACCCCGCCACCCCAGGGTAGCCTAGTAGTGTCTGGAATGGAGTCAATGGAATGGTGTCATCCACATCAAACACGTGGTCTCCTTGTGGTTAATACCATTACATTGACTCCATTCCAGCCATTATAATGAGCTGTCCTCCCCTCAGCAGCCTCCACTGCTAACACTGTACCCCGTTCAAAGTTAAATATTGTGTCTTGCCCATTCATCCTCTGAATGGCACACATACACAATCCACCTCTCAATTGTCAGGAGGCTTAAAAATCATTTTTTAACATATCTCCTCCCACTTCATCTACATTGATGTAACAAGTAACATCAATAAGGGATCATAGCTTTCACCTGGATTCACCTGGTCTGTCTATGTCATGGAAAGAGCAGGTGTTCTTAATGTTTTGTTCACTCAGTGTACATCTGTAGGGGGTCACACAGAAAAGACAACATGGACACAGTACAGAGAAACAGAATCTTCTGGGGGAAATTAATCTCAACGTGAACGTCAAACACCTGAGGTGTGAAGTGAATCACTTTCCTACAGGGAGGCGATTAGACGAGGCTCATAATAATGGCTGAAATGAAGTGAACGGAACGGTATTAACCAAATGTACACCATGTGTTTGATAACATCCCATTCATTCATTTCCACCCATTACTATGAGCCCTTCCTCTGATTTAAAAGTGCCACCAGCCACCACTGGAGGTGAGGGAGTGACAACACCAAGCACCAAGATCATCATTTTATCTCATTTATTATCTTAGTGAGCTTATGTTTCCAGGAAATGTCCACACATACACCATCCTGCCTTCACTCTCAATAATAACCTGGTGAATCCTCCAACCAACCCCCCTTGACTGTAAATATAGATCAATCCAGTACTATAGCTGATGAATATACAGTATGTATACTTGACAAATCTTCACAGCCTCTTGCAGTAAATGGAGGACATGGTTTCTCTTCATGTCACAGCATCTGTGTACAAATTATCTCTATTGAGGCAACATGTAACACATTTTGCGCTCGGCTTGCTTTGAAAACAAGGATTTATTAAGCCAGAGCACAAGGCTGTAACCAAGCGTTAGCTAGGGTTTCAGGTCATGTGGTTTCCATTAGCTAAGAGGTTGACATGGTGTTTGGTTAGGCACAGGGACAGACCGCCTGTTAACCATAACCTAGTGTAACTGCGTGAAGGGACAAACACTGACACCCTTAACTGCTGGTTGGGAGTCGCTCTTGGAGAAAATTGTTGACCTGATGTCATTTGTGTGCTTGATGTGTGTGTGTGTATGTGTGTGTGTGTATGTGTGTGTGTGTATGTGTGTGTGTGTATGTGTGTGTATGTGCGAGTACACTGATACAATGCTATTCCATCTTCATAATAATTGAGGTTACACACACTGCTCTTATTTGCCCCAACTATATTCAACTACATTTAAATTCATCCTTCTTAATCAAAACCTTTCGTACTAGCCTCCAGTAAAGTAAAATCATGTTTGGTGTTATTTATTTAGAGTCAACCATGTAGAAATGATAGGCCTGCCATCGCCTCTAATTAGCCTCAACGACTTGTGAGCTAAGTGAGCATATCAACTCCTATTTAATTTGGCTAATTAAAGTGTGCCTGTCAATTGAGTGGAGATTGCAGCAAGGGTATAATTGTCATAAGAAGCCTCTCACCACAGTTATGCTGCTCAGAACGTTATAACACAAAACAGACAGGGACAATTGCAGCACTGTATGACACCACTGCTGGAGAGGAGAGGGGAATCTATTGGGCACATTCTGTGTGTGTATATATGTGTGTGTGTGTGTGTGTAGGCACCTTTGCCTACTGTATGCACAGACAACACGCTAGGGGGCCAAAGACCAAAAAATTAACTCAGACGGTGTCTCAACTTACTGTAGAGAGTTAAAAGTTAGTAGTCTAGCCAGCTATCTAAACCTCGTAGTAATCATCAACAAATTACTGTCCGGGCACACAGGGCCCAGGGGCCCTGACCTCCAGGGGGCCCCCATTAATTGTGTTAGTCACTCTTACTCAGATATTATCTGAACATGGCACATTTTTGTGTTTCATTTATGCTTGATGAATGCAAATGCAAAAGTGTGTGCCAGTCAGTGAGTGTGTGGAAATCACCAATCTAAATACATCCAACACTGTAATCACAATCTCACACAAATTATCAATGAACCTACCAGGTACAACCCCAAACCTGTAAACACGGGCACCCTCATAGATATCATGCTAACCAACCTATCCTCCAAATACACCTCTGATGTCTTCAACCAGGATCTCAGCGATCATTGCCTCATTGCCTGCGTCCGTAATGGGTCTGAGGTCAAACAACCACCCCTCATCACTGTCAAACGCTACCTAAAACACTTCAGCGAGCAGGCCTTTCTAATCAACCTTGCCTGGGTATCCCGGAAGGATATTGACCTCATTCCGTCAGTAAAGGATGCCTGGTTATTCTTTAAAAGGGCTTTCCTCACCATCTTAAATAAGTGTATGTAACGGTTCTCTTCTTCCTCTTAAGAAGAGGTGTAGTAGGGATCAGACCAAGACGCAGCGTAGTTGTCATTCATGGTTCTTTTAATAATGAAAACTATACATGAAATAGACTACAAAACAAGAAACATGCAAACCAGAAACAGTCCCGTGTGGTACAAACACTGACACAGGAGACAACCACCCACAAAACCCAACACAAAACAAGCTACCTAAATATGGTTCCCAATCAGAGACAATGACTAACGCATGCCTCTGATTGAGAACCATATCAGGCCAAACATAGAAATAGACAAACCAGACACACAACATAGAATGCCCACCCAGCTCACATCCTGACCAACACTAATACAAGGAAAACACACAAGAATGATGGTCAGAACGTGACAGCGTACCCCATTCAAAAAATGTAGAACCAGGAACAGATTTAGAACTTGGTTCATACCAGACCTGACTGCCCATGACCAGCACAAAAAACATCCTGTGGCGTACTGCATTAGCATCGAATAGCCTCAGCGATATGCAACTTTTCAGGGAAATTAGGAACAAATATACACAGGCAGTTAGGAAAGCATAGGCTAGCTTTTTCAAACAGAAATTTGCATCCTGTAGCACTAAATCCAAAAGGTTCTGGGACACAGTAAAGTCCATGGAGAATAAGAGCACCTCCTCCCAGCTGCCAACTGCACTGAGGATAGGAAACTCTGTCACCACCGATAAATCCACGATAATTGAGTATTTCAATAAGCATTTTTCTATGGCTGGCCATGCTTTTCACCTGGCTACCCCTACCCCGGTCAACAGCCCTGCACCCCTCACTGCAACTTGCCCAAGCCTCCCCATTTCTCCTTTACCCAAATCTAGATAGCTGATGTTCTGAAAGAGCTGCAAAATCTGGACCCCTACAAATCAGCTGGGCTAGACAATCTGGACCCTCTCTTTCTAAAATTATCCGCCGCAATTGTTGCAACCCCTATTACTAGCCTGTTCAACCTCTCTTTCGTATTGTCTGAGATCCCCAAAGATTGGAAAGCTGCCTCGGTCATCCCCCTCTTCAAAGGGGGAGACACTCTAGACCCACTGCTACAGACCTATATCTCGGGCCGACTCGTTTCTCTGTATACATCAATGATATCACTCTTGCTGCTGGTGATTCTCTGATCTATCTCTACGCAGATGACACAATTATATACTTCTGGCCCTTCTTTGGACACTGTGTTAACTAACCTCCAGAAAAGCTTCAATGCCATACAACTCTCCTTCCCTGGCCTCCAACTGCTCTTAAATGCAAGTAAAACTAAATGCATGCTCTTCAACCGATCGCTGCCCGAACACCTGCATGCCACTCCAGCATCCCGACTCTGGACGGTTCTGACTTAGAATATGTGGACAACTACAAATACCTAGGTGTCTGGTAAGACTGTAAACTCTCCCTCCAGACTCAAATAAAGCATCTCCAATCCAAAATTAAATCTAGAATCGTCTTCTTATTTCGCAAACAAAGCCTCCTTCACTCATGCTGCCAAACATACCCTCGTAAAACTGACTATCTGACCGATCCTTGATTTCGGCAATGCCACCCGTAGCACGCGCTCCAGCAGGTATATTTCACTCGTCACCCCCCTAAGCCAATTCCTCTTTGGCCGTCTTTCCTTCCAGTTCTCAGCTGCCAATGACTGGAACAAATTGCAAAAATCACTAAAGCTGGAGACTCGTATCTCCCTCTCTAACTTTAAGTACCAGCTGTCAGAGCAGCTCACAGAACAATGCACCTGTACATAGCCCATCTGTAAATAACCTATCCAACTACCTCATCCCCATACTGTTATTTGTTATTTTTCCTCCTTTGCACAGCAGTATCTCTACTTGCATATTCATCTTCTGCACATCTATCACTCCAGTGTTAAATTGCTAAATTGTAATTATTTTGCCACTATGGCCTCCCTTATCTTACCTCATTTGTAGACACTGTATATATATTTCTATTGTGTTATTGATTGTATGTTTGTTTATTTCTTGTGTAACTCTGTGTTGTTGTTTGTGTCGCATTGCTTTTCTTTATCTTGGCCAGGTCGCGTCGCGGTTGTAAATGAGAACTTACTGTAGACAATTGTAGAGAAACATGGAAGGAGGGGGAGAGACTGAGGAGAGAGAGGGAACAGAAAGGATGAGAGAGAGAGCAGAGAGAGAGTGAGAGAGAGAGAGAGAGTGCAAAGAGAGAGAGAGACACAGCGAGAGAGAGAGAGAGAGAGAGAGAGAGAGAGAGAGAGAGAGAGAGAGAGAGAGAGAGAGAGAGAGAGAAAGAGAGAGAGAGAGAGAGACTGACAGATGTAAGTATGTGAAAGAGGAGGAACTACTTTAGTACCAGAGCTGAATTCTTATCAAGGGCATATTATAAAGCTGCTGTAGTGTTACCCAGAAATGATTTGATATGGAGATAAAAACAGCTGCATTGGTTGCATTGTTTTTACTGAGCTCTACTGTTTGAATCCCTTCAGATTCAAACAGCCAGCCACACACCTTGATGTTCTTTCCACTCATTAGTACCTCTCAGACTCGTCCCCGGGCTTTCAACTGTCTTCTGTATTTCCTTTCTGTCTCTTACACACATGCAGGCATGCAAATGCAGGCAGGCACACACACACAGCTGCACACGCGCACACACACGCACGCACGCACACACACACACACACACACACACACACACACACACACACACACACACACACACACACACACACACACACACACACACACACACACAACACACACACTCCTCCTCCACTCTCCCCATCTCTCATTCCCACACCTGTACCCCACCCCATGGAGGGTGCTGAATGAGCTCCCAGTTGTTCAGCTCCTGGGCTTTGGATAAGTTAAATCAAATATGTATTTTGATCCAGGTCCAATTCATTGAATGATGAACAAGTTCAGTCAATGGAGCAACGGCTGGGGGGCAACACAGTCTGTTTGAAATGGAAATGAGCAATGCAGCTCCATTCTACCACCACCAAAACACACTAAAATCCCCCTTGTCCTTCCAATTCTACCTTGTGAAATCTGATCTGCTGCTGTCTCAAATTAATTACTGAAGGATCCCTTTTGTAATGGATCACAGACTACTAAAAAGAGCTGTTCTGTTCCAATTCGATTTTGGACACTTCTGAGTCTGCAATGCTACCCTTGGATTTATGGTACTTCAAGGATGTGTGCATGGATGGATATCAGTACCCAGTAGAGCTCAGTAAAAACAATGCAACCAATGCAGCTGTTTTTATCTCCATATCAAATCATTTCTGGGTAACAATTAAGTACCTTACAGTGATTGATTTAAATGAAAATGGAAAAAAAAGCTTCTTAGTAAACAGCAATTTCTCAAGCAAGAATTTAGCTAGGACTGTCTGGGAGGGGAGGGGAAAACCAGCTGTTAGTAGCAGAGGCAAGCCAAAACTCTTTTCAAACAGTTCTTCCACTGAAAGGGCATTATCATCACTTGCACAATTTCACAGTATTATTCCATCCTCATAGTGTGGAAATATACAATGGCAAGAAACAGTTTGGAAATACCTTGATTTCTGCATAAATTGGTCATAAAATTAAATCTAATCTTCATCTAGGTCACAACAATAGACCAACAAAGTCGGTTTAAACTAATAACACACAAATAATGATGTGTTTTCATGTCTTTATTGAACACACCATGTAAATATTCAGAGTGCAGGGTGGGAAAAGTTTGTGAACCCTTGGATTTAATAACTGGTTGACCCTCCTTTGGCAGCAATAACCGTAACCAAACGTTTTCTGTCGTTGCTGATCAGACCTGCACAACGGTCAGGAGGAATTTTGGACCATTCCTCTTTACAAAACTGTTTCAGTTCAGTAATGTTCTTGGGATGTCTGGTGTGAACTGCTCTTTTGAGGTCATGCCACAACATCTCAATCGTGTTGAGGTCAGGACTCTGACTGGGCCACTCCAGAAGGCGTATTTTCTTCTGTTGAAGCCATTCTGTTGTTGATTTACTTCTGTGTTTTGGGTCGTTGTCCTGTTGCACCACCCAACTTCTGTTGAGCTTCAATTGGTGGACAGATAGGCTAACATTCTCCTGCAAAATGTCTTGATAAACTTGGGAATTCATTTTTTTGTCAATGATAGCAAGCTGTCCAGGCCCTGAGGCAGCAAAGCAGCCCCAAACCATGATTGGGATGAGGTTTGATGTTGGTGTGCTGTGCCTTTTTTCCTCCACACATAGTGTTGTGTGTTCCTTCCAAACAACTCAACTGTAGTTTCATCTGTCCACAGAATATTTTGCCAGTAGCACTGTGGAACATCCAGGTGCACTTTTGCAAACTTCAGATGTACAACAATGTTTTTTTTGGACAGTAGTAGCTCCGTGGTGTCCTCCCATAAACATCTTGTTTAGTGTTTTACGTATCGTACTCGTCAACAGAGATGTTAACATGTTCCAGGGATTTCTATATGTCTTTAGCTGACTCTAGGATTCTCTAAACCTCATTGAGCATTCTGCGCTGTGCTCTTGTAGTCATCTTTGCAGGACGGCCACTCCTGAGAGAGTAGCAACAGTGCTGAACTTGGAGACATTTATAGACAGTTTGTCTTACCATGGACTGATGAACATCAAGGCTTTTAGAGATACTTTTGTAACCCTTTCCAGCTTTATGCAAGTCAACAATTCTTAATTTAAGTCTTCTGAGATCTCTTTTGTTTGAGGCATGGCTCACATCAGGCAATGCTTCTTGTGAATAGCAAACTCAAATTTTGTGAGTGTTTTTTAAAGGGCAAGGCAGCTCTAACCAACATCTCCAATCTCGTCTCATTGATTGGACTCCAGGTTAGCAGACTTCTGACTCCAATTAGCTTTTGGAGAAGTCATTAGCCTAGGGGTTCACATACTTTTTCCAACCAACACTGTGAATTTTTAAATGATGCATTCAATATAGACAAGAAAAATACAATAAATAGTGTGTTATTAGTTTAAGCACACTATGTGTGTCTATTGTTGGAACTTAGATAAAGATCAGATCAAATTTGTTGACCAATTTATGCAGAAATCCAGGTAATTCCAAAGGGTTTACTACTTTTTCTTGCCACTGTATATAAAACACAGGGAAATCACATTTTTGACCTCACTGGGCCTTGTAGGGTGCTTTGATAAACATTCCTGTGTCTTTGAGGTGAGACATGATGTGTGTGTGTGTGTGTGTGTGTGTGTGTGTGTGTGTGTGTGTGTGTGTGTGTGTGTGTGTGTGTGTGTGTGTGTGTGTGTGTGTGTGTGTGTGTGTGTGTGTGTGTGTGCGTGCGTGCGTGCGTGCGTGCGTGCGTGCGTGCGTGCGTGCGTGCGTGCGTGCGTGCGTGCGTGCGTGCGTGCGTGTGTGTGTGTGTGTGCGTGCGTGCGTGCGTGTGTGTGAGCACATGCAAGCGCGTGTGGTGTCTCCCTTCATGTGCAGCACTGAGACTTCAGTCTGTTTTACCAGCTCCCCTGCTGGAGACGACAGTAACGTCTGCCCACCCATGTAGAGTAGGAGTGTGTGTGCCAGCCAGCCTCGTTCTGTGACGGGCCCAGCCGCCTGGCTAGGCTGAAAACATCCCCTGTGATTTATACAGCCTCATAAGGGTTTACAGAGATCCCCTTCATGACTAAACACCGGGAGGGGTTTGGACAAGGAGAGCAGGGAAGACTGATGGCTCACCCAAGGCTAATGACACACTTAGTGCCAACACAGAACACCACACACACTCACATACACACTCTGAGCACATACACACACTGCTAAACGACTACACACACACACTGATAAAAAAAACAAAAAACACATACAATAATCACACACCCTCACTCAATTTAAAGCTATACACACATACATAAACAGATGCCAATGGCTCACACATGATGCACCCAGATCCCCCAGATCACCCAGATGCACAGCTCACAGGGCCCAAAGTTACACACATGCCCACACACATCCATATCCACACACGCACGTACCAATAGAGATTCTTATCAAATTTATCACAGCTGAATATATTATTTGTTTCCCCTACCAAGGGATTCTATTCAGATCATCCCTGGCTTTGAATTGGTCATGTTCATACATGCCTGCCTGTTAAATCATTTACCCTGATGTCATGATGATTTATAGTATGATTCACAAACAGGGGTGAAACAAGGTCCTGATCCAGATAATCCTTCTCATAAGCCCAGCAGTATGCTGTGTTTTATAAGAGCCCTATAGCAGTTCACCATCAGGCTGTGGAGTCTCAGGGAAGTCTAGCAGGGCTCTGATACCAGAGTAACATGACCAGGACACAGGGGTGAGGAGAGGGAGGGGGAGGATAGGGAGAGGGAGGGGGAGGGGGGGGGATTGGGAGAGGGAAGGGGTTTGAGAGTGGAAAGAGATCCATTTTATAGCTTTCTCTTATGCCCTTCTGCAAGGGGGAAAAAAGGGACAGGTATTTTCTTTCAAAATCACATAAAGTTTGAGATATTTGATGATTTATAGAGAGAGGAAGAGCGGAAGAGAGAGAGGGGGGATGGGGCGAGAGGGAGGGGTGGTGGCAGGGGGGTTTAAACATGATGCAAACCATTTGGAGAGGGGAGTGGAGGCTGCCAGCACAGCCTGCTCTGTTTAAACTGGAGAGGAAGTGACCGTATATACAGCATGCCAGCAAACTCCTCACTCTCCCTCACTATATCACACATACAACTGCTGTGCACGCAAGCGCACACACACACACACGCGCTATCAGTGCTGAGGTCAGTCTATGGCCATTGGTTGGAGAGTGTTTGTTATTCTCATATTGTGTTTCTTTACATCACCGCCACCATTCCCACCACTGCTATTATCATTATTACTATGAATACAGTCTATGAGGCTGGAGGGCAGACGGAGAGCAAGAAGAACGGAGTGGAGAAAGAGGAGGCATAAAAGACAGAGCGAGAGATAAGAGGTCAGTGTTTTCTCCCAACACCCATCCATGACTTAATCTGATTCCTCTCTGAGAGAGAAACATTCCCGGGGACTGGCTTACTGCAGGAGGACAGGATGGAGGGACTGGCTTACTGCAGGAGGACAGGATGGAGGGACTGGCTTACTGCAGGAGGACAGGATGGAGGGACTGGCTTACTGCAGGAGGACAGGATGGAGGGACTGGCTTACTGCAGGAGGACAGGATGCAGGGACTGGCTTACTGCAGGAGGACAGGATGGAGGGACTGGCTTACTGCAGGAGGACAGGATTGAGGGATGGAGATAAGATAAGACAGAGACAAAGAAGAAGACAGGAAGGTGAAAATAAGAGCGGTGGGGAGATACAAGGACAGAAAACAGGTCCTAAACAGGCTTCACCTAAGGATGAAGGGTTAAATACTCTGCTGGTTTTGAGCAGTAGAGCGCCTCCCCATGGTGTGTGTATGCCAGTGCAGTCTTAGTATACAGGTTGAGGTAAGGTGACGGAATCAACAGACTGACACAAAATCAAGATCTGGGCACTCATTAAATAAAATAATACAAAATATAAATAAATATCAACATAGCACGATAA
>NC_034191.2:27468748-27506248 GCF_002021735.2 Oncorhynchus kisutch
ACAGACCTTCTTCTCATCTGTATTGGCTGTTCTGGGATCTGGAGAGACTCAACACATGCACCCATTAAACACCTGGTGAGGATAGCCCTCTTCTGAACATAGTAACAATGAGGATAAAGACAGAGAGAGACAGAGAGACAGAGGGATGGAGGGTGGGGGTAGGCAGAGAGACAGAGGGATGGAGGGTGGGGGTAGTCAGAGAGACAGAGAGACAGAGGGATGGAGGATGGGGGTAGGTATAGAGACAGAGGGATGGAGGGTGGGGGTAGTCAGAGAGACAGAGAGACAGAGGGATGGAGGATGGGGGGTAGGTAGAGAGACAGAGAGACACAGGGATGGAGGGTGGGGGTGGGCAGAGAGACAGAGGAATAAAGGGTGGGGGGTAGGCAGAGAGATAGAGGGATGGAGGGTGGGGGTAGGCAGGGAGACTGAGGTAGTTTACAGACTTTCTTCTCATCTGTATTGGCTGTTCTGGGATCTGGAGAGACTCAACACATGCACCCATTAAACACCTGGTGAGGATAGCCCTCTTCTGAACATAGTAACGCTGAGGATAAAGACAGAGAGAGACAGAGAGACAGAGGGATGGAGGGTGGGGGGTAGGCCGGGAGACAGAGGGATAAGGGGGGGATAGGCAGAGAGGGTGGGGGGTAGGCCGGGAGACAGAGGGATAAGGGGGGGATAGGCAGAGAGACAGAGGGGTGGAGGGTGGGGGGTAGGCAGAGAGACACAGGGATGGAGGGTGGGGGTAGGCAGAGAGACAGAGGAATAAAGGGTGGGGGTAGGCAGAGAGACAGAGGGATGGAGGGTGGGGGTAGGCAGGGAGACAGCGGGATGGAGGGTGGGAGTAGGCAGAGAGACAGAGGAATAAAGGGTGGGGGGTATGCAGAGAGACAGAGGGATTGGGGGTGGGGGGTAGGCAGAGAGACAGAGGGATGGAGGGTGGGGGTGGGCAGAGAGACAGAGGAATAAAGGGTGGGGTGTAGGCAGAGAGATAGAGGGGTGGAGGGTGGGGATAGATAGAGAGACAGAGGGATGGAGGGTGGGGGTAGGTAGAGAGACAGAGGGATGGAGGGTGGGGGTAGGTAGAGAGACACAGGGATGGAGGGTGGGGGGTAGGTAGAGAGACAGAGGAATAAAGGGTGGGGGTAGGCAGAGAGACAGAGGGATGGAGGGTGGGTCTAATCAGAGATACAGAGGGATGGAGGGTGGGGGTAGGCAGAGAGACAGAGGGATGGAGGGTGGGGGGTAGGCAGATAGACAGGGGGATGGAGGGTGGGGGTAGGCAGAGATACAGAGGGATGGAGGGTGGGGGTAGGTAGAGAGACACAGGGATGGAGGGTGGGGGGTAGGTAGAGAGACAGAGGAATAAAGGGTGGGGGGTAGGCAGAGAGACAGAGGGATGGAGGGTGGGGGTAGGCAGGGAGACAGAGGGATGGAGGGTGGGGGTGGGCAGAGAGACACAGGGATGGAGGGTGGGGGGTAGGCAGAGAGACAGAGGAATAAAGGGTGGGGGTATGAAGAGAGACAGAGGGATTGGGGGTGGGGGGTAGGCAGAGAGACAGAGGGATGGAGGGTAGGGGATGGGCAGATAGACAGAGGGATGGAGGGTGGGGGATAGATAGAGAGAAAGAGGGATGGAGGGTGGGGGTAGGTAGAGAGACAGAGGGATGGAGGGTGGGGGTAGGTAGAGAGACACAGGGATGGAGGGTGGGGGGTAGGTAGAGAGACAGAGGAATAAAGGGTGGGGGGGTAGGCAGAGAGACAGAGGGATGGAGGATGGGGGTAGGCAGAGAGACAGAGGGATGGAGGGTGGGGGTAGGCAGGGAGACAGAGGGATGGAGGGTGGGGGTGGGCAGAGAGACACAGGGATGGAGGGTGGGGGGTAGGCAGAGAGACAGAGGAATAAAGGGTGGGGGGTAGGCAGAGAGACAGAGGAATGGAGGGTGGGGGTAGGCAGGGAGACAGAGGGATGGAGGGTGGGGGTGGGCAGAGAGACACAGGGATGGAGGGTGGGGGATAGATAGAGAGAGAGAGGGATGGAGGGTAGGGGATGGGCAGATAGACAGAGGGATGGAGGGTGGGGGATAGATAGAGAGACAGAGGGATGGAGGGTGGGGGTTAGGCAGAGAGACAGAGGGATGGAGGGTGGGGGTAGGCAGGGAGACAGAGGGATGGAGGGTGGGGGTGGGCAGAGAGACACAGGGATGGAGGGTGGGGGGTAGGCAGAGAGACAGAGGAATAAAGGGTGGGGGTATGCAGAGAGACAGAGGTATTGGGGGTGGGGGGTAGGCAGAGAGACAGAGGGATGGAGGGTAGGGGATGGGCAGATAGACAGAGGGATGGAGGGTGGGGGATAGATAGAGAGAGAGGGATGGAGGGTGGGGTTGGGCAGAGAGATAGAGGGATGGAGGGTGGGGGTAGTCAGAGAGACAGAGGGATGGAGGGTGGGGGTAGGCAGAGAGACAGAGGGATGGAGGGTGGGGGTAGGCAGAGAGACAGTGGGATGGAGGGTGGGGTAGATAGAGAGACAGAGGGATGGAGGGTGGGGGGGTAGATAGAGAGACAGAGGGATGGAGGGTGTGGGGTAGATAGAGAGACAGAGGGATGGAGGGTGGGGGGTAGGCAGAGAGACCGAAGGATGGAGGGTGGGGGTAGGCAGAGAGATAGAGGGATGGAGGGTGGCGGGTAGGCAGAGAGACACAGGGATGGAGGGTGAGGGGGTAGGCAGAGAGACACAGGGATGGAGGGTGGGGGTATGCAGAGAGACAGAGGGATGGAGGGTGGGGGTATGCAGAGAGACAGATGGATCGAGGGTGGGGGGTAGGCAGACAGACAGAGGGATGGAGGGTGGGTGGTAATCAGAGAGACAGAGGGATGGAGGGTGGGGGTAGGCAGAGATACAGAGGGATGGAGGGTGGGGGTAGGTAGAGAGACACAGGGATGGAGGGTGGGGGGTAGGTAGAGAGACAGAGGAATAAAGGGTGGGGGGTAGGCAGAGAGACAGAGGGATGGAGGGTGGGGGTAGTCAGAGAGACAGAGGGATTGGGGGGTGGGGGGTAGGCAGAGAGACAGAGGGCCGGAGGGTAGGGGATGGGCAGATAGACAGAGGGATGGAGGGTGGGGGATAGATAGAGAGAGGGATGGAGGGTGGGGTTGGGCAGAGAGACAGAGGGATGGAGGGTGGGGGTAGTCAGAGAGACAGAGGGATGGAGGGTGGGGGTAGGCAGAGAGACAGAGGGATGGAGGGTGGGCGGTAGGCAGGGAGACAGAGGAATAAAGGGTGGGGGGTAGTCAGAGAGACAGAGGGATGGAGGGTGGGGGTAGGCAGGGAGACAGAGGGATGGAGGGTGGGGGTGGGCAGAGAGACACAGGGATGGAGGGTGGGGGTAGGCAGAGAGACAGAGGAATAAAGGGTGGGGGTATGCAGAGAGACAGAGGGATTGGGGGTGGGGGGGGTAGGCAGAGAGACAGAGGGATGGAGGGTAGGGGATGGGCAGAGAGACAGAGGGATGGAGGGTGGGGGTATGCAGAGAGACAGAGGGATGGAGGGTGGGGGTATGCAGAGAGACAGAGGGATGGAGGGTGGGGGGTAGGCAGATAGACAGGGGGATGGAGGGTAGGGGATGGGCAGAGAGACAGAGGGATGGAGGGTGGGGGTATGCAGAGAGACAGAGGGATGGAGGGTGGGGGTATGCAGAGAGACAGAGGGATGGAGGGTGGGGGGTAGGCAGATAGACAGGGGGATGGAGGGTGGGTGGTAATCAGAGAGACAGAGGGATGGAGGGTGGGGGTAGGCAGAGATACAGAGGGATGGAGGGTGGGGGTAGGTAGAGAGACAGAGGAATAAAGGGTGGGGGGGTAGGCAGAGAGACAGAGGGATGGAGGGTGGGGGTAGGCAGGGAGACAGAGGGATGGAGGGTGGGGGTGGGCAGAGAGACACAGGGATGGAGGGTGGGGGGTAGGCAGAGAGACAGAGGAATAAAGGGTGGGAGTGGGGGGTAGATAGAGAGACAGAGGGATTGGGGGTGGGGGGTAGGCAGAGAGACAGAGGGATGGAGGGTGGGGGGTAGGCAGATAGACAGGGGGATGGAGGGTGGGTGGTAATCAGAGAGACAGAGGGATGGAGGGTGCGGGTAGGCAGAGATACAGAGGGATGGAGGGTGGGGGTAGGTAGAGAGACAGAGGAATAAAGGGTGGGGGGTAGGCAGAGAGACAGAGGGATGGAGGGTGGGGGTAGGCAGGGAGACAGAGGGATGGAGGGTGGGGGTGGGCAGAGAGACACAGGGATGGAGGGTGGGGGGTAGGCAGAGAGACAGAGGAATAAAGGGCGGGGGTATGCAGAGAGACAGAGGGATGGAGGGTGGGGGTAGGCAGGGAGACAGAGGGATGGAGGGTGGGGGTGGGCAGAGAGACACAGGGATGGAGGGTGGGGGGTAGGCAGAGAGACAGAGGAATAAAGGGTGGGGGGGTAGGCAGAGAGACAGAGGGATGGAGGGGTGGGGGTAGGCAGGGAGACAGAGGGATGGAGGGTGGGGGTGGGCAGAGAGACAGAGGGATGGAGGGTGGGGGATAGATAGAGAGAGAGAGGGATGGAGGGTGGGGTTGGGCAGAGAGACAGAGGGCTGGAGGGTAGGGGATGGGCAGATAGACAGAGGGATGGAGGGTGGGGGATAGATAGAGAGAGAGAGGGATGGAGGGTGGGGTTGGGCAGAGAGACAGAGGGATGGAGGGTGGGGGTAGTCAGAGAGACAGAGGGATGGAGGGTGGGGGTAGGCAGAGAGACAGAGGGATGGAGGGTGGGGGGTAGGCAGGGAGACAGAGGAATAAAGGGTGGGGGGTAGGCAGAGAGACAGAGGGATGGAGGGTGGGGGTAGGCAGAGAGACAGAGGAATAAAGGGTGGGGGTATGCAGAGAGACAGAGGGATTGGGGGTGGGGGGTAGGCAGAGAGACAGAGGGATGCAGGGTAGGGGATGGGCAGATAGACAGAGGGATGGAGGGTGGGGTTGGGCAGAGAGACAGAGGGATGGAGGGTGGGGGTATGCAGAGAGACAGAGGGATTGAGGGTGGGGGTATGCAGAGAGACAGATGGATCGAGGGTGGGGGGGTAGGCAGACAGACAGAGGGATGGAGGGTGGGGGGTAGATAGAGAGACAGAGGGATTGGGGGTGGGGGGTAGGCAGAGAGACAGAGGGATGGAGGGTGGGTGGTAATCAGAGAGACAGAGGGATGGAGGGTGGGGGTAGGTAGAGAGACAGAGGAATAAAGGGTGGGGGGTAGGCAGAGAGACAGAGGGATGGAGGGTGGGGGTAGGCAGGGAGACAGAGGGATGGAGGGTGGGGGTGGGCAGAGAGACACAGGGATGGAGGGTGGGGGGTAGGCAGAGAGACAGAGGAATAAAGGGTGGGGGTATGCAGAGAGACAGAGGGATGGAGGGTGGGGGTAGGCAGGGAGACAGAGGGATGGAGGGTGGGGGTGGGCAGAGAGACACAGGGATGGAGGGTGGGGGGTAGGCAGAGAGACAGAGGAATAAAGGGTGGGGGTATGCAGAGAGACAGAGGGATTGGGGGTGGGGGGTATGCAGAGAGACAGAGGGATGGAGGTAGGGGATGGGCAGATAGACAGAGGGATGGAGGGTGGGGGATAGATAGAGAGACAGAGGGATGGAGGGTGGGGGGTAGGTAGAGAGACAGAGGGATGGAGGGTGGGGGTAGGTAGAGAGACACAGGGATGGAGGGTGGGGGGGTAGGTAGAGAGACAGAGGAATAAAGGGTGGGGGGTAGGCAGAGAGACAGAGGGATGGAGGGTGGGTCTAATCAGAGATACAGAGGGATGGAGGGTGGGGGTAGGCAGAGAGACAGAGGGATGGAGGGTGGGGGGTAGGCAGATAGACAGGGGGATGGAGGGTGGGGGTAGGCAGAGATACAGAGGGATGGAGGGTGGGGGTAGGTAGAGAGACACAGGGATGGAGGGTGGGGGGTAGGTAGAGAGACAGAGGAATAAAGGGTGGGGGGTAGGCAGAGAGACAGAGGGATGGAGGGTGGGGGTAGGCAGGGAGACAGAGGGATGGAGGGTGGGGGTGGGCAGAGAGACACAGGGATGGAGGGTGGGGGGTAGGCAGAAGAACAGAGGGATGGAGGGTAGGGGAT
This sequence comes from Oncorhynchus kisutch, assembly GCF_002021735.2. Classification (NCBI taxonomy): domain Eukaryota; kingdom Metazoa; phylum Chordata; class Actinopteri; order Salmoniformes; family Salmonidae; genus Oncorhynchus; species Oncorhynchus kisutch. The sequence goes on from NC_034191.2 coordinate 27,474,899, forward strand.
GGGCAGATAGACAGAGGGATGGAGGGTGGGGGATAGATAGAGAGAGAGAGGGATGGAGGGTGGGGTTGGGCAGAGAGATAGAGGGATGGAGGGTGGGGGTAGTCAGAGAGACAGAGGGATGGAGGGTGGGGGTAGGCAGAGAGACAGAGGGATGGAGGGTGGGGGGTAGGCAGATAGACAGGTGGATGGAGGGGTGGGTGGTAGTCAGAGAGACAGAGGGATGGAGGGTGGGGGTAGGCAGAGAGACAGGGGGATGGAGGGTGGGGTAGATAGAGAGACAGAGGGATGGAGGGTGGGGGGGTAGATAGAGAGACAGAGGGATGGAGGGTGTGGGGGTAGATAGAGAGACAGAGGGATGGAGGGTGGGGGGGTAGGCAGAGAGACCGAAGGATGGAGGGTGGGGGTAAGCAGAGAGATAGAGGGATGGAGGGTGGCGGGTAGGCAGAAGAGACACAGGGATGGAGGGTGCGGGGTAGGCAGAGAGACACAGGGATGGAGGGTGGGGGTATGCAGAGAGACAGAGGGATGGAGGGTGGGGGTATGCAGAGAGACAGAGGGATGGAGGGTGGGGGTAGGCAGATATACAGAGGGATGGAGGTAGGTAGAGAGACACAGGGATGGAGGGTGGGGGGTAGGTAGAGAGACAGAGGAATAAAGGGTGGGGGGTAGGCAGAGAGACAGAGGGATGGAGGGTGGGGGTAGTCAGAGAGACAGAGGGATTGGGGGGTGGGGGGTAGGCAGAGAGACAGAGGGCCGGAGGGTAGGGGATGGGCAGATAGACAGAGGGATGGAGGGTGGGGGATAGATAGAGAGAGAGAGGGATGGAGGGTGGGGTTGGGCAGAGAGACAGAGGGATGGAGGGTGGGGGTAGTCAGAGAGACAGAGGGATGGAGGGTGGGGGTAGGCAGAGAGACAGAGGGATGGAGGGTGGGCGGTAGGCAGGGAGACAGAGGAATAAAGGGTGGGGGGTAGGCAGAGAGACAGAGGGATGGAGGGTGGGGGTAGGCAGGGAGACAGAGGGATGGAGGGTGGGGGTGGGCAGAGAGACACAGGGATGAGGGTGGGGGGTAGGCAGAGAGACAGAGGAATAAAGGGTGGGGGTATGCAGAGAGACAGAGGGATTGGGGGTGGGGGGTAGGCAGAGAGACAGAGGGATGGGGGGTAGGGGATGGGCAGAGAGACAGAGGGCTGGAGGGTAGGGTTGGGCAGAGAGACAGAGGGATGGAGGGTGGGGGATAGATAGAGAGAGAGAGGGATGGAGGGTGGGGTGGGCAGAGAGACAGAGGGCTGGAGGGTAGGGGATGGGCAGATAGACAGAGGGATGGAGGGGTGGGGGATAGATAGAGAGACAGAGGGATGGAGGGTGGGGGTAGGCAGAGAGACAGAGGGATGGAGGGTGGGGGGTAGGCAGGGAGACAGAGGAATAAAGGGTGGGGGGTAGGCAGTGAGACAGAGGGATGGAGGGTGGGGGTAGGCAGGGAGACAGAGGGATGGAGGGGTGGGGGTGGGCAGAGAGACACAGGGATGGAGGGTGGGGGGTAGGCAGAGAGACAGAGGAATAAAGGGTGGGGGTATGCAGAGAGACAGAGGGATTGGGGGTGGGGGTAGGCAGAGAGACGGAGGGATGCAGGGTAGGGGATGGGCAGATAGACAGAGGGATGGAGAGTGGGGTTGGGCAGAGAGACAGAGGGATGGAGTGTGGGGGTATGCAGAGAGACAGAGGGATGGAGGGTGGGGGTATGCAGAGAGACAGATGGATCGAGGGTGGGGGGTAGGCAGACAGACAGAGGGATGGAGGGTGGGGGGTAGATAGAGAGACAGAGGGATTGGGGGTGGGGGGTAGGCAGAGAGACAGAGGGATGGAGGGTGGGTGTAATCAGAGAGACAGAGGATGGAGGGTGGGGGTAGGCAGGGAGAAAGAGGGATGGAGGGTGGGGGGGTAGGCAGATAGACAGGGGGATGGAGGGTGGGTGGTAATCAGAGAGACAGAGGGATGGAGGGTGGGGGTAGGCAGAGATACAGAGGGATGGAGGGTGGGGGTAGGTAGAGAGACAGAGGAATAAAGGGTGGGGGGTGGGCAGAGAGACAGAGGGATGGAGGGTGGGGGTAGGCAGGGAGACAGAGGGATGGAGGGTGGGGGTGGGCAGAGAGACACAGGGATGGAGGGTGGGGGGTAGGCAGAGAGACAGAGGTATAAAGGGTGGGGGTATGCAGAGAGACAGAGGGATGGAGGGTGGGGGTAGGCAGGGAGACAGAGGGATGGAGGTGGGGGGTGGGCAGAGAGACACAGGGATGGAGGGTGGGGGGGTAGGCAGAGAGACAGAGGAATAAAGGGTGGGGGTATGCAGAGAGACAGAGGGATTGGGGGTGGGGGGTATGCAGAGAGACAGAGGGATGGAGGGTAGGGGATGGGCAGATAGACAGAGGGATGGAGGGTGGGGGATAGATAGAGAGACAGAGGGATGGAGGGTGGGGGTAGGTAGAGAGACAGAGGGATGGAGGGTGGGGGTAGGTAGAGAGACACAGGGATGGAGGTGGGGGGTAGGTAGAGAGACAGAGGAATAAAGGGTGGGGGGTAGGCAGAGAGACAGAGGGATGGAGGGTGGGTCTAATCAGAGATACAGAGGGATGGAGGGTGGGGGTAGGCAGAGAGACAGAGGGATGGAGGGGGGGGGTAGGCAGATAGACAGGGGATGGAGGGTGGGGGTAGGCAGAGATACAGAGGGATGGAGGGTGGGGGTAGGTAGAGAGACAACAGGGATGGAGGGTGGGGGGTAGGTAGAGAGACAGAGGAATAAAGGGTGGGGGGTAGGCAGAGAGAACAGAGGGATGGAGGGTGGGGGTAGGCAGGGAGACAGAGGGATGGAGGGTGGGGGTGGGCAGAGAGACACAGGGATGGAGGTTGGGGGGTAGGCAGAGAGACAGAGGAATAAAGGGTGGGGGTATGAAGAGAGACGATGGAGGGTGGGTGGTAGGCAGAGAGACAGAGGGATGGAGGGTAGGGGATGGGCAGATAGACAGAGGGATGGAGGGTGGGGGATAGATAGAGAGGAGAGAGGGATGGAGGGTGGGGTTGGGCAGAGAGACAGAGGGATGGAGGGTGGGGGTAGGCAGAGAGACAGAGGGATGGAGGGTGGGGGGTAGGTAGAGAGACAGAGGAAGGAGGGTGGGGGGTAGGCAGAGAGACAGAGGGATGGAGGGTGGGGGTAGGCAGGGAGACAGAGGAATAAAGGGTGGGGGTGGTAGGCAGAGAGACAGAGGGATGGAGGGTGGGGGTAGGCAGGGAGACAGAGGGATGGAGGGTGGGGGTGGGGCGTAGGGCAGAGAGACACAGGGGATGGAGGGTGGGGGGTAGGCAGAGAGACAGAGGATGGAGGGTGGGGGACAGAGAGACAGAGGGATGGGGGTGGGGGTAGGCAGAGAGACAGAGGGATGGAGGGTAGGGGATGGGCAGATAGACAGAGGGATGGAGGGGTGGGGTTTTGGCAGGGTGGCAGAGAGGACAGAGGGATGGAGGGTGGGGGTAGTCAGAGAGACAGAGGGATGGAGGGTGGGGGTATGCAGAGAGACCAGAGGGTGGATGGAGGGTGTGGTGTAGGCAGATAGCCAGGGGGATGGAGGGTGGGGTGGGTAATCAGAGAGACAGAGGATGGCAGTGTGGGGGTTAGGCTGTGATCGCTATCAGAGGATGGAGGGGTGGGGGTAAGGTATGCAGAGAGACAGATGGATCGAGGGTGGGGGGTATGGCCGCACAGTACATGAGGTATGGAGGGTGGGGGTAGTAGATAGTAGGGGTAGATAGAGAGACAGAGGGCTTGGGGGTTGGGGGGTAGGCAGCAGAGAGACGAGGGCTGGAGGGTTTTGTGGATTGTAATCAGAGAGACAGAGGGATGGAGGGTGGGGGTAGGCAGAGAGTAGACAGAGGAATAAAGGGTGGGGTATGCAGAGAGACAGAGGGATTGGGGGTGGGGGGTAGGCAGAGAGACAGAGGGATGGAGGGTAGGGGATGGGCAGATAGACAGAGGGATGGAAGGGTGGGGATTAGATAGAGAGAGAGAGGGATGGAGGGTGGGGTTGGGCAGAGAGACAGAGGGATGGAGGGTGGGGGTAGTCAGAGAGGACAGCGGGATGGAGGGTGGGGGTGTAGGCAGAGAAGAGACAGAGGGGATGGAGGGTGGGGGGTAGGCAGATAGACAGGTGGATGGAGGGTGTGTGTGGTAGTCAGAGAGACAGAGGGACTTGAGGGTGGGGGGTAGGCAGAGAGACAGGGGGATGGAGGGTTGGGTTTAGGTCGATAGAGAGACAGAGGGATGGAGGGTGGGGGGTAGATAGAGAGACAGAGGGATGGAGGGTGTGGGGGTAGATAGAGAGACAGAGGGATGGAGGGTGGGGGGTAGGCAGAGAGACCCGAAGGATGGAGGGTGGGGGTAGGCAGAGAGATAGGGGGATTGAGGGTGGGCGTGTAGGCAGAGAGACACAGGGATGGAGGGTGCAGGGTAGGCAGAGAGACACAGGATGGAGGGTGGGGTCTTTATGCGAGGAGACAGAGGGCCTGGCAGGGTGGGGGTTGGGGATCGCAGAGAGACAGATGGATCGAGGGTGGGGGGTCGGCAGACCAGACAGAGGGATGGAGGTGTGGGGGGTAGATAGAGAGACAGAGGGATTGGGGGTGGGGGTAGGCAGAGAGACAGAGGGATGGAGGGTGGGTGGTAATCAGAGAGACAGAGGGATGGAGGGTGGGGGTAGGCAGAGAGACAGAGGGAATGGAGGTGGGGGTAGTCAGAGAGAGACAGAGGGATGGAGGGTGGGGGTAGGCAGAAGAGCAGAGGATGGAGGGTGGGGGTAGGCGATAGACAGGTGGATGGAGGGTGGGTGGTAGTCAAAGAGACAGAGGGATGGAGGGTGGGTGGTAGTCAGAGAGACAGAGGGATGGAGGGTGGGTGGTGGTAGGCAGAGAGACAGGGGGATGGAGGTGGGGTATATGGTAGATAGAGAGACAGAGGGATGGAGGGTGGGGGGGTTAGATAGAGAGACAGAGGGATGGAGGGTGTGGGGTAGATAGAGAGGACAGAGGGATGGAGGGTAGGGGATGGGCAGAGAGACAGAGGGATGGAGGGTGGGTGGTAGGCAGAGAGACAGAGGGATGGAGGGTAGGGGATGGGCAGATAGACAGAGGGATGGAGGGTGGGGGGATAGATAGAGAGAGAGGGATGGAGGGTGGGGTTGGGCAGAGAGACAGAGGGATGGAGGGTGGGGGTAGGCAGAGAGACAGAGGGATGGAGGGTGGGGGGTAGGTAGAGAGACAGAGGAATAAAGGGTGGGGGGTAGGCAGAGAGACAGAGGGATGGAGGGTGGGGGTAGGCAGGGAGACAGAGGAATAAAGGGTGGGGGGGTAGGCAGAGAGACAGAGGGATCGAGGGTGGGGGGTAGGCAGGGAGACAGAGGGATGGAGGGTGGGGGTGGGCAGAGAGACACAGGGATGGAGGGTGGGGGGAGGCAGAGAGACAGAGGAATAAAGGGTGGGGGTATGCAGAGAGACAGAGGGATTGGGGGTGGGGGGTAGGCAGAGAGACAGAGGGATGGAGGGTAGGGGATGGGCAGATAGACAGAGGGATGGAGGGTGGGGTTGGGCAGAGGAGACAGAGGGATGGAGGGTGGGGGTAGTCAGAGAGGACAGAGGGATGGAGGGTGGGGGTATGCAGAGAGACAGATGGATCGAGGGTGGGGGGTAGGCCGACAGACAGAGGGATGGAGGGTGGGGGGTAGATAGAGAGACAGAGGGATTGGGGGTGGGGGGTAGGCAGAGAGACAGAGGGATGGAGGGTGGATGTAATCAGAGAGAGGGATGGAGGGTGGGGTAGGCAGAGAGACAGAGGATGGAGGGTGGGGGGTAGGCAGATAGACAGGGGGATGGAGGGTGGGTGGTAATCAGAGAGACAGAGGGATGGAGGGTGGGTGGTAGTCAGAGAGACAGAGGGATGGAGGGTGGGGGTAGGCAGAGAGACAGGGGGATGGAGGGTGGGGTAGATAGAGAGACAGAGGGATGGAGGGTGGGGGGTAGATAGAGAGACAGAGGGATGGAGGGTGTGGGGTAGATAGAGAGACAGAGGGATGGAGGGTAGGGGATGGGCAGAGAGACAGAGGGATGGAGGGTGGGGGATAGATAGAGAGAGAGAGGGATGGAGGGTGGGGGTATGCAGAGAGACAGAGGGATGGAGGGTGGGTGGTAGGCAGAGAGACAGAGGGATGGAGGGTAGGGGATGGGCAGATAGACAGAGGGATGGAGGGTGGGGGATAGATAGAGAGAGAGGGATGGAGGGTGGGGTTGGCTGAGAGACAGAGGGATGGAGGGTGGGGGTAGGCAGAGAGACAGAGGGATGGAGGGTGGGGGGTAGGTAGAGAGACAGAGGAATAAAGGGTGGGGGGTAGGCAGAGAGACAGAGGGATGGAGGGTGGGGGTAGGCAGGGAGACAGAGGAATAAAGGGTGGGGGGTAGGCAGAGAGACAGAGGGATGGAGGGTGGGGGTAGGCAGGGAGACAGAGGGATGGAGGGTGGGGGTGGGCAGAGAGACACAGGGATGGAGGGTGGGGGGTAGGCAGAGAGACAGAGGAATAAAGGGTGGGGGTATGCAGAGAGACAGAGGGATTGAGGGTGGGGGGTAGGCAGAGAGACAGAGGGATGGAGGGTAGGGGATGGGCAGATAGACAGAGGGATGGAGGGTGGGGTTGGGCAGAGAGACAGAGGGATGGAGGGTGGGGGTAGTCAGAGAGACAGAGGGATGGAGGGGGGTGGGGGTAGGCAGAGAGACAGAGGGATGGAGGGTGGGGGGTAGGCAGATAGACAGGGGGATGGAGGGTGGGTGGTAATCAGAGAGACAGAGGGATGGAGGGTGGGGGTAGGCTGAGATACAGAGGGATGGAGGGTGGGGTTATGCAGAGAGACAGATGGATCGAGGGTGGGGGGTAGGCCGACAGACAGAGGGATGGAGGGTGGGGGGTAGATAGAGAGACAGAGGGATTGGGGGTGGGGGGGTAGGCAGAGAGACAGAGGGATGGAGGGTGGATGTAATCAGAGAGACAGAGGGATGGAGGGTGGGGGTAGGCAGAGAGACAGAGGGATGGAGGGTGGGGGGTAGGCAGATAGACAGGGGGATGGAGGGTGGGTGGTAATCAGAGAGACAGAGGGATGGAGGGTGGGGGTAGGCAGAGATACAGAGGGATGGAGGGTGGGGGTAGGTAGAGAGACACAGGGATGGAGGGTGGGGGGTAGGTAGAGAGACAGAGGAATAAAGGGTGGGGGGTAGGCAGAGAGACAGAGGGATGGAGGGTGGGGGTAGGCAGAGAGACAGGGGGATGGAGGGTGGGGTAGATAGAGAGACAGAGGGATGGAGGGTGGGGGGTAGATAGAGAGACAGAGGGATGGAGGGTGTGGGGTAGATAGAGAGACAGAGGGATGGAGGGTGGGGGGTATGCAGAGAGACAGAGGGATGGAGGGTGGGGGGTATGCAGAGAGACAGATGGATCGGGGGTGGGGGGTAGGCAGACAGACAGAGGGATGGAGGGTGGGGTGTAGATAGAGAGACAGAGGGATTGGGGGTGGGGGGTAGGCAGAGAGACAGAGGGATAGAGGGTGGGTGTAATCAGAGAGACAGAGGATGGAGGGTGGGGGTAGGCAGAGAGACAGAGGGATGGAGGGTGGGGGTAGGTAGAGAGACACAGGGATGGAGGGTGGGGTAGGCAGAGAGACAGAGGGATGGAGGGTGGGGGATAGATAGAGAGACAGAGGGATGGAGGGTGGGGGGTAGGTAGAGAGACAGAGGAATAAAGGGTGGTGGGTAGGCAGAGAGACAGAGGGATGGAGGGTGGGGGTAGGCAGGGAGACAGAGGGATGGAGGGTGGGGGTGGGCAGAGAGACACAGGGATGGAGGGTGGGGGGGTAGGCAGAGAGACAGAGGAATAAAGGGTGGGGGTATGCAGAGAGACAGAGGGATTGGGGGGTGGGGGTAGGCAGAGAGACAGAGGGATGGAGGGTGGGGGGTAGGCAGGGAGACAGAGGGATGGAGGGTGGGGGTGGGCAGAGAGAGACACAGGGATGGAGGGTGGGGGGTAGGCAGAGAGACAGAGGAATAAAGGGTGGTATGCAGAGAGACAGAGGGATTGGGGGTGGGGGGTAGGCAGAGAGACAGAGGGATGGAGGGTAGGGAATGGGCAGATAGACAGAGGAAATAAAGGGTGGTATGCAGAGAGGACAGAGGGATTGGGGGTGGGGGGGTAGCAGAGAGACAGAGGGATGGAGGGTAGGGAATGGGCAGATAGACAGAGGGATGGAGGGTGGGGGTAGGTAGAGAGAAAGAGGGATGGAGGGTGGGGGGTGGTAGTAGAGAGACAGAGGGATGGAGGGTGGGGGTAGGTAGAGAGGACACAGGGATGGAGGGTGGGGGTGGTAGGTAGAGAGACAGAGGAATAAAGGGTGGGGGGTAGGCAGAGAGACAGAGGGATGGAGGGTGGGGGTAGGCAGGGAGACAGAGGGATGGAGGGTAGGGGATGGGCAGATAGACAGAGGGATGGAGGGTGGGGGATAGATAGAGAGAGGGATGGAGGGTGGGGGTATGCAGAGAGACAGAGGGATGGAGGGTGGGTGGTAGGCAGAGAGACAGAGGGATGGAGGGTAGGGGATGGGCAGATAGACAGAGGGATGGAGGGTGGGGGATAGATAGAGAGAGAGAGGGATGGAGGGTGGGGTTGGGCAGAGAGACAGAGGGATGGAGGGTGGGGGTAGGCAGGGAGACAGAGGAATAAAGGGTGGGGGTATGCAGAGAGACAGAGGGATTGGGGGTGGGGGATAGATAGAGAGAGAGAGAGATGGAGGTTGGGGTTGGGCAGAGAGACAGAGGGATGGAGGGTGGGGGTAGTCAGAGAGACAGAGGGATGGAGGGTGGGGGGTAGGCAGAGAGACAGAGGGATGGAGGGTGGCGGGTAGGCAGATAGACAGGTGGATGGAGGGTGGGTGGTAGTCAGAGAGACAGAGGGATGGAGGGTGGGTGGTTGTCAGAGAGACAGAGGGATGGAGGGTGGGGGTAGGCAGAGAGACAGAGGGATGGAGGGTGGGGGGTAGATAGAGAGACAGAGGGATGGAGGGTGTGGGGTAGATAGAGAGACAGAGGGATGGAGGGTAGGGGATGGGCAGAGAGACAGAGGGATGGAGGGTGGGGGATAGATAGAGAGAGAGAGGGATGGAGGGTGGGGGTATGCAGAGAGACAGAGGGATGGAGGGTGGGTGGTAGGCAGAGAGACAGAGGGATGGAGGGTAGGGGATGGGCAGAGAGACAGAGGGATGGAGGGTGGGGGATAGATAGAGAGAGAGAGGGATGGAGGGTGGGGTTGGGCAGAGAGACAGAGGGATGGAGGGTGGGGTAGGCAGAGAGACAGAGGGATGGAGGGTGGGGGGTAGGTAGAGAGACAGAGGAATAAAGGGTGGGGGGTAGGCAGAGAGACAGAGGGATGGAGGGTGGGGGTAGGCAGGGAGACAGAGGAATAAAGGGTGGGGGGTAGGCAGAGAGACAGAGGGATGGAGGGTGGGGGTAGGCAGGGAGACAGAGGGATGGAGGGTGGGGGTGGGCAGAGAGACACAGGGATGGAGGGTGGGGGGTAGGCAGAGAGACAGAGGAATAAAGGGTGGGGGTATGCAGAGAGACAGAGGGATTGGGGGTGGGGTGTAGGCAGAGAGACAGAGGGATGGAGGGTAGGGGATGGGCAGATAGACAGAGGGATGGAGGGTGGGGTTGGGCAGAGAGACAGAGGGATGGAGGGTGGGGGTAGTCAGAGAGACAGAGGGATGGAGGGTGGGGGTAGGCAGAGAGACAGAGGGATGGAGGGTGGGGGGTAGGCAGATAGACAGGGGGATGGAGGGTGGGTGGTAATCAGAGAGACAGAGGGATGGAGGGTGGGGGTAGGCTGAGATACAGAGGGATGGAGGGTGGGGGTATGCAGAGAGACAGATGGATCGAGGGTGGGGGGGTAGGCCGACAGACAGAGGGATGGAGGGTGGGGGGTAGATAGAGAGACAGAGGGATTGGGGGTGGGGGGTAGGCAGAGAGACAGAGGGATGGAGGGTGGATGTAATCAGAGAGACAGAGGGATGGAGGGTGGGGGTAGGCAGAGAGACAGAGGGATGGAGGGTGGGGGGTAGGCAGATAGACAGGGGGGATGGAGGGTGGGTGGTAATCAGAGAGACAGAGGGATGGAGGGTGGGGGTAGGCAGAGATACAGAGGGATGGAGGGTGGGGGTAGGTAGAGAGACACAGGGATGGAGGGTGGGGGGTAGGCAGAGAGACAGAGGAATAAAGGGTGGGGGTATGCAGAGAGACAGAGGGATTGGGGGTGGGGGATAGATAGAGAGACAGAGGGATGGAGGGTGGGGGGTAGGCAGAGAGACAGAGGAATAAAGGGTGGGGGTATGCAGAGAGACAGAGGGATTGGGGGTGGGGGGGTAGGCAGAGAGACAGAGGGATGGAGGGTAGGGGATGGGCAGATAGACAGAGGGATGGAGGGTGGGGGATAGATAGAGAGAGAGAGGGATGGAGGGTGGGGTTGGGCAGAGAGACAGAGGGATGGAGGGTGGGGGTAGTCAGAGAGACAGAGGGATGGAGGGTGGGGGTAGGCAGAGAGACAGAGGGATGGAGGGTGGGGGGTAGGCAGATAGACAGGTGGATGGAGGGTGTGTGGTAGTCAGAGAGACAGAGGGATTTAGGGTGGGGGTAGGCAGAGAGACAGGGGGATGGAGGGTGGGGTAGATAGAGAGACAGAGGGATGGAGGGTGGGGGGTAGATAGAGAGACAGAGGGATGGAGGGTGTGGGGTAGATAGAGAGACAGAGGGATGGAGGGTGGGGGGTAGGCAGAGAGACCGAAGGATGGAGGGTGGGGGTAGGCAGAGAGATAGGGGGATTGAGGGTGGCGGGTAGGCAGAGAGACACAGGGATGGAGGGTGCCGGGTAGGCAGAGAGACACAGGGATGGAGGGTGGGGGTATGCAGAGAGACAGAGGGATGGAGGGTGGGGGTATGCAGAGAGACAGATGGATCGAGGGTGGGGGTAGGCAGACAGACAGAGGGATGGAGGGTGGGGGGTAGATAGAGAGACAGAGGGATTGGGGGTGGGGGGGTAGGCAGAGAGACAGAGGGATGGAGGGTGGGGGTAATCAGAGAGACAGAGGGATGGAGGGTGGGGGTAGGCAGAGAGACAGAGGGATGGAGGGTGGGGGTAGTCAGAGAGACAGAGGGATGGAGGGTGGGGGTAGGCAGAGAGACAGAGGGATGGAGGGTGGGGGGTAGGCAGATAGACAGGTGGATGGAGGGTGGGTGGTAGTCAAAGAGACAGAGGGATGGAGGGTGGGTGGTAGTCAGAGAGACAGAGGGATGGAGGGTGGGGGTAGGCAGAGAGACAGGGGGATGGAGGGTGGGGTAGATAGAGAGACAGAGGGATGGAGGGTGGGGGGTAGATAGAGAGACAGAGGGATGGAGGGTGTGGGGTAGATAGAGAGACAGAGGGATGGAGGGTAGGGGATGGGCAGAGAGACAGAGGGATGGAGGGTGGGTGGTAGGCAGAGAGACAGAGGGATGGAGGGTAGGGGATGGGCAGATAGACAGAGGGATGGAGGGTGGGGGATAGATAGAGAGAGAGGGATGGAGGGTGGGGTTGGGCAGAGAGACAGAGGGATGGAGGGTGGGGGTAGGCAGAGAGACAGAGGGATGGAGGGTGGGGGGTAGGTAGAGAGACAGAGGAATAAAGGGTGGGGGGTAGGCAGAGAGACAGAGGGATGGAGGGTGGGGGTAGGCAGGGAGACAGAGGAATAAAGGGTGGGGGGTAGGCAGAGAGACAGAGGGATCGAGGGTGGGGGTAGGCAGGGAGACAGAGGGATGGAGGGTGGGGGTGGGCAGAGAGACACAGGGATGGAGGGTGGGGGGTAGGCAGAGAGACAGAGGAATAAAGGGTGGGGGTATGCAGAGAGACAGAGGGATTGGGGGTGGGGGTAGGCAGAGAGACAGAGGGATGGAGGGTAGGGGATGGGCAGATAGACAGAGGGATGGAGGGTGGGGTTGGGCAGAGAGACAGAGGGATGGAGGGTGGGGGTAGTCAGAGAGACAGAGGGATGGAGGGTGGGGGTAGGCAGAGAGACAGAGGGATGGAGGGTGGGGGGTAGGCAGATAGACAGGGGGATGGAGGGTGGGTGGTAATCAGAGAGACAGAGGGATGGAGGGTGGGGGTAGGCTGAGATACAGAGGGATGGAGGGTGGGGGTATGCAGAGAGACAGATGGATCGAGGGTGGGGGGTAGGCCGACAGACAGAGGGATGGAGGGTGGGGGGTAGATAGAGAGACAGAGGGATTGGGGGTGGGGGGTAGGCAGAGAGACAGAGGGATGGAGGGTGGATGTAATCAGAGAGAGGGATGGAGGGTGGGGGTAGGCAGAGAGACAGAGGGATGGAGGGTGGGGGGTAGGCAGATAGACAGGGGGATGGAGGGTGGGTGGTAATCAGAGAGACAGAGGGATGGAGGGTGGGTGGTAGTCAGAGAGACAGAGGGATGGAGGGTGGGGGTAGGCAGAGAGACAGGGGGATGGAGGGTGGGGTAGATAGAGAGACAGAGGGATGGAGGGTGGGGGGTAGATAGAGAGACAGAGGGATGGAGGGTGTGGGGTAGATAGAGAGACAGAGGGATGGAGGGTAGGGGATGGGCAGAGAGACAGAGGGATGGAGGGTGGGGGATAGATAGAGAGAGAGAGGGATGGAGGGTGGGGGTATGCAGAGAGACAGAGGGATGGAGGGTGGGTGGTAGGCAGAGAGACAGAGGGATGGAGGGTGGGGATGGGCAGATAGACAGAGGGATGGAGGGTGGGGGATAGATAGAGAGAGAGGGATGGAGGGTGGGGTTGGGCTGAGAGACAGAGGGATGGAGGGTGGGGGTAGGCAGAGAGACAGAGGGATGGAGGGTGGGGGGTAGGTAGAGAGACAGAGGAATAAAGGGTGGGGGGTAGGCAGAGAGACAGAGGGATGGAGGGTGGGGGTAGGCAGGGAGACAGAGGAATAAAGGGTGGGGGGTAGGCAGAGAGACAGAGGGATGGAGGGTGGGGGTAGGCAGGGAGACAGAGGGATGGAGGGTGGGGGTGGGCAGAGAGACACAGGGATGGAGGGTGGGGGGTAGGCAGAGAGACAGAGGAATAAAGGGTGGGGGTATGCAGAGAGACAGAGGGATTGGGGGTGGGGGTAGGCAGAGAGACAGAGGGATGGAGGGTAGGGGATGGGCAGATAGACAGAGGGATGGAGGGTGGGGTTGGGCAGAGAGACAGAGGGATGGAGGGTGGGGGTAGTCAGAGAGACAGAGGGATGGAGGGTGGGGGTAGGCAGAGAGACAGAGGGATGGAGGGTGGGGGGTAGGCAGATAGACAGGGGGATGGAGGGTGGGTGGTAATCAGAGAGACAGAGGGATGGAGGGTGGGGGGTAGGCTGAGATACAGAGGGATGGAGGGTGGGGGTATGCAGAGAGACAGATGGATCGAGGGTGGGGGGTAGGCCGACAGACAGAGGGATGGAGGGTGGGGGGTAGATAGAGAGACAGAGGGATTGGGGGTGGGGGGTAGGCAGAGAGACAGAGGGATGGAGGGTGGATGTAATCAGAGAGACAGAGGGATGGAGGGTGGGGGTAGGCAGAGAGACAGAGGGATGGAGGGTGGGGGGTAGGCAGATAGACAGGGGGATGGAGGGTGGGTGGTAATCAGAGAGACAGAGGGATGGAGGGTGGGGGTAGGCAGAGATACAGAGGGATGGAGGGTGGGGGTAGGTAGAGAGACACAGGGATGGAGGGTGGGGGGTAGGTAGAGAGACAGAGGAATAAAGGGTGGGGGGTAGGCAGAGAGACAGAGGGATGGAGGGTGGGGGTAGGCAGAGAGACAGGGGGATGGAGGGTGGGGTAGATAGAGAGACAGAGGGATGGAGGGTGGGGGGTAGATAGAGAGACAGAGGGATGGAGGGTGTGGGGTAGATAGAGAGACAGAGGGATGGAGGGTGGGGGGTATGCAGAGAGACAGAGGGATGGAGGGTGGGGGTATGCAGAGAGACAGAGGGATGGAGGGTGGGGGTAGGCAGAGAGACAGAGGGATGGAGGGTGGGGGGTAGGTAGAGAGACAGAGGAATAAAGGGTGGGGGGTAGGCAGAGAGACAGAGGGATGGAGGGTGGGGGTAGGCAGGGAGACAGAGGAATAAAGGGTGGGGGGTAGGCAGAGAGACAGAGGGATGGAGGGTGGGGGTAGGCAGGGAGACAGAGGGATGGAGGGTGGGGGTGGGCAGAGAGACACAGGGATGGAGGGTGGGGGGTAGGCAGAGAGACAGAGGAATAAAGGGTGGGGGTATGCAGAGAGACAGAGGGATTGGGGGTGGGGGTAGGCAGAGAGACAGAGGGATGGAGGGTAGGGGATGGGCAGATAGACAGAGGGATGGAGGGTGGGGTTGGGCAGAGAGACAGAGGGATGGAGGGTGGGGGTAGTCAGAGAGACAGAGGGATGGAGGGTGGGGGTAGGCAGAGAGACAGAGGGATGGAGGGTGGGGGGTAGGCAGATAGACAGGGGGATGGAGGGTGGGTGGTAATCAGAGAGACAGAGGGATGGAGGGTGGGGGTAGGCTGAGATACAGAGGGATGGAGGGTGGGGGTATGCAGAGAGACAGATGGATCGAGGGTGGGGGGTAGGCCGACAGACAGAGGGATGGAGGGTGGGGGGGTAGATAGAGAGACAGAGGGATTGGGGGTGGGGGGTAGGCAGAGAGACAGAGGGATGGAGGGTGGATGTAATCAGAGAGACAGAGGGATGGAGGGTGGGGGTAGGCAGAGAGACAGAGGGATGGAGGGTGGGGGGTAGGCAGATAGACAGGGGGATGGAGGGTGGGTGGTAATCAGAGAGACAGAGGGATGGAGGGTGGGGGTAGGCAGAGATACAGAGGGATGGAGGGTGGGGGTAGGTAGAGAGACACAGGGATGGAGGGTGGGGGGTAGGTAGAGAGACAGAGGAATAAAGGGTGGGGGGGTAGGCAGAGAGACAGAGGGATGGAGGGTGGGGGTAGGCAGAGAGACAGGGGGATGGAGGGTGGGGGTAGATAGAGAGACAGAGGGATGGAGGGTGGGGGGTAGATAGAGAGACAGAGGGATGGAGGGTGTGGGGTAGATAGAGAGACAGAGGGATGGAGGGTGGGGGGTATGCAGAGAGACAGAGGGATGGAGGGTGGGGGTATGCAGAGAGACAGATGGATCGGGGGTGGGGGGTAGGCAGACAGACAGAGGGATGGAGGGTGGGGTGTAGATAGAGAGACAGAGGGATTGGGGGTGGGGGGTAGGCAGAGAGACAGAGGGATAGAGGGTGCGTGTAATCAGAGAGACAGAGGGATGGAGGGTGGGGGTAGGCAGAGAGACAGAGGGATGGAGGGTGGGGGTAGGTAGAGAGACACAGGGATGGAGGGTGGGGGTAGGCAGAGAGACAGAGGGATGGAGGGTGGGGGATAGATAGAGAGACAGAGGGATGGAGGGTGGGGGGTAGGTAGAGAGACAGAGGAATAAAGGGTGGTGGGTAGGCAGAGAGACAGAGGGATGGAGGGTGGGGGTAGGCAGGGAGACAGAGGGATGGAGGGTGGGGGTGGGCAGAGAGACACAGGGATGGAGGGTGGGGGTAGGCAGAGAGACAGAGGGATGGAGGGTGGGGGATAGATAGAGAGACAGAGGGATGGAGGGTGGGGGTAGGCAGAGAGACAGAGGGATGGAGGGTGGGGGGTAGGCAGAGAGACAAAGGGATGGAGGGTAGGGGATGGGCAGATAGACAGAGGGATGGAGGGTGGGGGATAGATAGAGAGACGGAGGGACGAAGTGTGGGGGTAGGCAGAGAGAGGGATGGAGTGTGGGGGTAGGCAGAGAGAGGGATGTAGTGTGGGGGTAGGCAGAGAGAGGGATGGAGGGTGGAGGAAGGCAGAGCTCGTGCCCGGGACATGTGTGGGCAGGAGGCTGGAGGGAGGGGAGACACCCATACTGGTTCTCAGATTGGCTGCGTGGCGTGTGAGCTGGGCTGGCTGTCGTCAGCCTGGCCCAGAGCAGGAAGTGTGCTGGAGATAAGGCGGCCATGTGGCAGGATGTTATGGATTTCTAATTAGAGCAATTCATCTGTCAGGGACCCGCTTTCACTAGCTCACACTCACTACATACACACATTCTACCCACTTAACACACACACTGACCAGTGGAACTTTCACTGGCTCACACTCACTACATACACGCATTATACCCACTTAACACACACACTGACCAGTGGAACTTTCACTGGCTCACACTCACTACATACACACATTATACCCACTTAACACACACACTGACCAGTGGAACTTTCACTGGCTCACACTCACTACATACACACATTATACCCACTTAACACACACACTGACCAGTGGAACTTTCACTGGCTCACACTCACTACATACACACATTATACTCACTTAACACACACACTGACCAGTGGAACTTTCACTGGCTCACACTCACTACATACACACATTATACCCACTTAACACACACACTGACCAGTGGAACTTTCACTGGCTCACACTCACTACATACACTCTACACACACACATACTGACCACTAGCCCGACTCTCCCCAGAGCTCCAAACATTGCACCCCTCACACACACTCCATGCACACACACTGGCAAGATAAGACCGTATCTCACGCTGACCATTAAAGCTTTCATCGACCTTATTCACCAGACCCTAGCTCCAGGGCATGGACTAGTTTGAGCCACCGCTCTGCCCGAAGGCTACTGTATAGAGCTGGCCGTTCGCTCATCAAACTAATACTACAGATAGCATTCACTCATCATACCATCTGGAGATCTGCCCCAGAGAGAGAGCAACACAGTTATATTCACGAGGGACTAGAGCCTGCTATTGTTTTACACCAGATATCCTGCTGCACTTTTGGTCAGCAGCTGATAATCAAACCAGTAAACAAACAAAGGAGAGGTGAGGCAGTGTGTCTAGCTATTTTTGTGTATCAGTGGAGGCTCCTCCACTGAAGGGGAGGACCATCCTCCTCAGTGAATTTCCGAAAAAAAATAAAAATAAAAAAAGTGATTATTTTCAGATAAAATGGTATTAAATATATTCAAGTCACAAAATCATTTATTAAAACACACTGTTTTGCAATGAAGGTCTACAGTAGCCTCAACAGCACTCTGTAGGGTAGCACCATGGTGTAGCCAGAGGACAGCTAGCTTCTGTCCTCCTCAGGGTACATTGACTACAATACAAAACCTAGGAGGCTCATGGTTTTCACCCACTTCCATAGACTTACACAGTCATTATGACAACTTCTGAAGAATGTCCTCCAACCTATCAGAGCTCTTGCAATATGAACTGACATGTTGTCGACCCAATTAAAGCATCAGAGAATTAATCTAGAGGTAGCAACCTCATGATGGGTATAGGGAAAATTAGAATATCATATAGTAGCTTTGAAATGTGCTGAGAGAAGGACAGTGTACCGTCTAGCTTAATACTGCCTGAACTATGTTGTTGATGTAAATTGAGAAGAGCGTGGGGCCTAGGATCAAGCCTTGGGGTACACCCTTGGTGACAGCCAGTGGCTGAGACAGCAGATGTTCTGACTTTATACACTGCATTCTTTGAGAGATGTAGTTAGCAAACCAGGCCAAAGACCCCTCAGAGATATAGACCCCTCACCAATACTCCTTAGTATGTAGTGTGGGAGAACTGTTTGTGTGTGTGTGTGTGTGTGTGTGTGTGTGTGTGTGTGTGTGTGTGTGTGTGTGTGTGTGTGTGTGTGTGTGTGTGTGTGTGTGTGTGTGTGTGTGTGTGTAGAGAGAGAGCGTGTCTGGGATGTGTGCCTGACTCTTGAAGCAGCAGAGGAACTCTCCATTTACAAGCAGAGGGACGGAACATGAAATGGAAGAGGGCGACTGGAATGTCTCCATGTGAAAGAATTCTGCTGCCAGTTTCCCTCTTTTCCCTCCTCTTACTGCATTCCATCTCAGTGCACAGCGAGGGGAGAGGTTGGGAGAGAGAAGAGAGAGACGGAAAGAGAAAAAGGGAAAGTACGGGAGAAGCATGGTATGAGAGGAAGATGGAGAGCGAGAAGAAATCGACAGAGTGAAAGGAGAGAAAGATTGGGAGAGAGTGAGGAGTGGAAGAGGCAGTGAATAAGGGATAGAGAGGGAGAATAGAAGGAGGCAAGCAGAGAGAGAGATAGAAAGAGGGAGAGAAAGAGAGGAGATAGAGAAAGAAAGAGAAAAATGTAAGGAAAGGAGAGAAAGAGCGAGGAGAGAGTGAGAAAGAGAAGAAAGAAAAAGAGGAGATGGAGGAGTGTTTGCGAGGCCGGGAACATAGAGCAGCGGCCGGGGGGATGTTTAGATAGGTGCAGGCTGCCACTAGGAAGTCCGGGCTCCAACATAAACACTCCGCCATACAACCCAGCACTCCCAACTGTGGGAGAAATCTGCCCTGAGATGGACGGATGGAAGGAGAGAGGCAACAAGGGAGTGGGAGGAGGGAGGTGGGGAGAATGGGTACACGGCCACTTTCAGATCCCTGCAGAATATATACACAGCTGAGTTGAGGCCCTGGACCAATTTCCTCCCTGCTTCTCAGTGACTAGGGATCCTGAGGCCACTCTGAATGGGTTTATCTACATGTAATCTCTATGTCATACTGCACTGTGCCCTCCCCCTCCCCAAAACACACACACACGTAAATGCACACACACACACACACACACACACACACACAGACACACACAAAAAAGGACCTTGTGAAGATGCTGGACAAAAGTATCTATATCCACAGTAAAACGAGTCCTATATCGACCTAACCTGAAAGGCTGCTCAGCAAGGAAGAATCCGCCATGAAAAAGCCAGACTACATTTTGCAACTACACATGGGGACAACGATCGTACTTTTTGGAGAAATGTCCTCTGGTCTGATGAAATGAAAATAGAACCGTTTGGCCATAATGACCATCGTTATGTTTTGAGAAAAAAGGGGGAGGCTTGCAAGCCGAAGAACACCATCCCAACTGTGAAGCACAGGGTTGGCAGCATCATGCTGTGGGGGTGCTTTGCTGCAGGAGGGACTGGTGCACTTCACAAAATAGATGGCATCATGAGGGGGGGAAATGATGTGGATATATTGAAGAAACATCTCAAGACATCAGTCAGGAAGTTGAGCTTGGTCTCAAATGGGTCTTCCAAATGGACTATGACCCCAAGCATACTTACAAAGTACTTACAAAGTTGTGGAAAAATGGCTTAAGGACAACAAAGTCAAGGTATTGGAGTGGCCAACCCAAAGCCTTGACCACAATCCTATAGAAAACGGAGTTTAAATGTATTTGGCTAAGGTGTATGTGTTACGGTTTTCTTCCGTCGAAGGAGAGTCGGACCAAAATGCAGCGTGGTAATTTTCATACATGTTTAATAATGATGAAAAGCGAACAATACAAAAAACAACAAACGGAACGTGAAAACCTATACAGCCTATCTGGTGACAACTAACACAGAGACAGGAACAATCACCCACCAAACACTCAAAGAATATGGCTGCCTAAATATGGTTCCCAATCAGAGACAACGATAATCACCTGCCTCTGATTGAGAATCAATTCAGACAGCCATAGACTATGCTAGAAAACCCCACTAAGCCACAATCCCAAAACCTACGAAAAACCCCCATACACAAACACACCACAAAATAAACCCATGACCCCCCCCCTCTCGCCTGACCAAATAAATAAATAAAACACAAAATACTAAGACCAGGACGTGACAGAACCCCCCCCCCCCCCAAGGTGCGGACTCCCGGCCGCACACTAAAACCCATAGGGGAGGGTCCGGGTGGGCGTCTGTCCACGGTGGGGGCTCTGGCTCGGGACGTGGACCCCACTCCAACCAAGTCTTAGTCCCCCTGTAACGCGTCCTTTGATTGGCGACCCTCGCCGCCGACCTAGGCCTAATAACCCTCACCAAGGACCCCACTGGACTGAGGGGCAGCTCGGGACTGAGGTAGAAGCTCGGGACTGAGGGGAAGCTCGGGACTGAGGGAAAGCTCGGGACTGAGGGAAAGCTCGGGACTGAGGGGTAGCTCGGGACTAAGGGGAAGCTCAGCACTAAGGGGAAGCTCAGCACTGAGGGGAAGCTCAGCACTGAGGGGAAGCTCAGCACTGAGGGGAAGCTCAGCACTGAGGGGAAGCTCAGCACTGAGGGGAAGCCCAGTACTGAGAGGAAGCCCAGTACTGAGAGGAAGCCCAGTACTGAGAGGAAGCTCAGGCAGGTAGTTGGCTCTGGCAGATCCTGGCTGACTGGCGGATCCTGGCTGACTGGCGGATCTGGAAGATCCTGGCTGACTGGCGGATCCTGGCTGACTGGCGGATCTGGAAGATCATGGCTGACTGGTGGATCCTGGCTGACTGGCGGATCTGGAAGATCATGGCTGACTGGCGGATCCTGGCTGAATGGCGGATCTGGAAGATTCTGGCTGACTGGCGGATTCTGGCTGACTGGCGGATCTGAAAGATCCTGGCTGACTGGCGGATCCTGGCTGACTGGCGGCTCTAGCTGCTCTGGCTACTCCATGCAGACTGGCAGCTCTGGCTGCTCCATGCAGACTGGCAGCTCTGGCTGCTCCATGCAGACTGGCGCTCTGGCTGCTCCATGCAGACTGGCGGCACTGGCGGCGCTGGGCAGACTGGCGGCACTAGCGGCGCTGGGCAGACGGGTGGCTCAGGCGGCGCTGGGCAGACTAGCGACTCTGATGGCGCTGGGCAGACTGGCGACTCTGATGTTGCTGGGCAGACGGGAAGCTCCGGCAACGCTGGAGAGGAAGGCTCTGGCAGCGCTGGACTGAGGAGCTCTGGCGCCTCTGGAATGAGGGGCTCTGGCGCCTCTGGACTGAGTGGCGCTGGCGCCTCTGGACTGAGTGGTGGAAACTCTGGTAGCGCCGGACAGGCGGGAGCACCTGTGTTGATGGGACGGAGAGACAGCCTGGTGCGGGGTGCCGTCACTGGTGGTACCGGGCTGGGGACACGCACCTCAGGGCGAATGCCTTGCATACTTCGCCAAATCAACTGCTCTCTCTCTTCACTCTCCTCCAATTTTATTAACACCTCCTCGAGTGTCTCCTCATCTCCCATCCATTCACACTCCTCAATAATTCCTCGACCCTCTCAGACTCAGCTCTCAGCTTCGCCGATAGCTCCGATAACATCCATGGCTCCTTACGGTAAACAGGGGGAGTTGGCTCAGGTCTGAACCCTGACTCTGCCACACTCTCCCTGAGCCCCCCCCCCCAAGAAATTTTAGGGTCTGACTCTCGGTCCTCCTTCCGCGCCGCCGTGCTTATCTCTCCAACTCCATTCTCTTATAACCCTCTTCGCACTGCTCCAGCGAATCCCAGGCGGGCTCCGGCACTCTCTCTGGGTCGACCGCCCACCTGTCTATTTCCTCCCAAGTCGTATAGTCCAAACTTTGTTTCTCCTGCTGGCGCTGCCTGTCACCACGCTGCTTGGTCCTGGTGTGGTGGGTGATTCTGTTACGGTTTTCTTCCGTCGAAGGAGAGTCGGACCAAAATGCAGCGTGGTAATTTTCATACATGTTTAATAATGATGAAAAGTGAACAATACAAAAAACAACAAACGGAACGTGAAAACCTATACAGCCTATCTGGTGACAACTAACACAGAGACAGGAACAATCACCCACCAAACACTCAAAGAATATGGCTGCCTAAATATGGTTCCCAATCAGAGACAACGATAATCACCTGCCTCTGATTGAGAATCAATTCAGACAGCCATAGACTATGCTAGAAAACCCCACTAAGCCACAATCCCAATTACAGGCCTCTCTCATCTTTTTAAGTGGGAGAACTTGCACAATTGGTGGCTGACTAAATACTTTTTTGCCCCACTGTATCTACCTAGAGAGTTTTCGTCTGTATTTTTCGTAGCTGTCTACATACCACCACAGACCGAGGTTGGCACTAAAACTGGACTCAATGAGCTGTATTCCGCCATAAACAAACAGTAAAACGCTCATCCAGAGGCGGTGCTCCTAGTGGCCGGAGACTTTAATGCAGGGAAACTAAAACCAGTTTTACCTCATTTCTATCAGCATGTTAAATGTACAACCAGAGGGAAAAAAATTCTACACCACCTTTACTCCACATACGGAAATGCATACATAGCTCTCCCTCGCCCTCCATTTGGCAAATCTAACCATAACTCTATCTTCCTGATTCCTGCTTACAAGCAAAAACTAAAGCAGGAAGCACCAGTGACTCAGTCTATAAAAAAAGTGGTCAGATGAAGCAAATGCTAAACTACAGGATTGTTTTGCTAGCACAGACTGGAATATGTTCCTGGATTATTCCGATGGCATTGAGGACTACACCACATCAGT
The DNA here is from genome assembly GCF_002021735.2 of Oncorhynchus kisutch. Taxonomy (NCBI): domain Eukaryota; kingdom Metazoa; phylum Chordata; class Actinopteri; order Salmoniformes; family Salmonidae; genus Oncorhynchus; species Oncorhynchus kisutch. The sequence continues at coordinate 27,497,394 of NC_034191.2, forward strand.
CACTGGCTTCATCAATAAGTGCATCAAGAACGTCGTCACCACAGTGACTGTACGTACATACCCCGACCAGAAGCCATGATTTAACATTTGCACTGAGCTAAAGGGTAGAACTTCTGCTTTCAAGGAGTGGGATTGTAACCCAGAAGCTTATAAGAAATCCCGCTCTTCCCTCCGACGAACCATCAAACAGGCAAAGCGTCAATACAGGACTAAGATTGAATCATACTGCCACATCGTTGGATGTGGCAGGGCTTGCAAACTATTGTAGATTACAAAGGGAAGCACAGCCAAGAGCTGCTCAGTGACACGAGCCTACCAGACAAGCTAAATAACTCCTATGCTTGCTTCGAGGCAAGTAACAATGAAACACGCATGAGAGCATAAGCTGTTCCGGACAACTGTGTGATCACGCTCTCCACAGCCGACGTGAGTAAGACCTTTAAACAGGTCAACATTAAGAAGGCCACTGGGCCAGACGGTTTACCAGGATGAGTACTCTGAGCATGCGCTGACCAACTGGCAAGTGTCGTCACTGACATTTTCAACCTCCCTGTCTGAGTCTGGAATACCAACATGTTTTAAGCAGACCACCTAGTCCCTGTGCCCAAGAACACTAAGGTAACCTGCCTAAATGAATACCGTCCTGTAGCACTCGCGTCTGTAGCCATGAAGTGCTTTGAAAGGCTGGTCATGGCTCACATCAACACCATTATCCCAGAAACCCTAGACCCACTCCAATTTGCATACCGTACCAACAGATCCACAGATGATGCAATCTCTATTGCACGCCACACTGCCCTTTCCCACCTGGACAAAAGGAACACCTATGTGAGAATGCTATTCATTGACTACAGCTCAGCATTCAACACCATAGTGCCCTCAAAGCTCATCATTAAGCTAAGGACCCTGGGAATAAACACCTCCCCTCCTGTACTCCCTGTTCACTAATGACTGCATAGCCCAGCAGGACTCCAACACCATCATTAAGTTTGCTGCTGACACAAAGGTAGTAGGCCTGATCACCGACAACGATGAGACAGCCTATAGGGAGGAGGTCAGAGACCTGACCATGTGGTGCAAGGACAACAATTGTCCCTCAATGTGATCAAGACAAAGGGGATGATTGTGGTCTATAGGAAAAAGAGGACTGAGCACGCCCCCATTCTCATCGATAGGGCTGCAGTGGAGCAGGTTGAGAGCTTCAAGTTCCTTGGTGTCCACATCACCAACAAACTAATATGGTCCAAGCACACCAAGACAGTTGTGAAGAGGGCACGACAAAACCTATTCCCCCTCAGGAGACTGAAAAGATTTGGCATGGGTCCTCAGATCCTCAAAAAGCTCTCCAGCTGCACCATCGAGAGCATCCTGGCGGGTTGCATCATCGCCTGGCATGGCAACTGCTCGGCCTCCGACCGCAAGGCACTACAGAGGGTAGTGCGTATGGCCCAGTACATCACCGGGGCCAAGATGCCTGCCATCCAGGACCTCTATACCAGGCGGTGTCAGAGGAAGGCTCTAAAAATTGTGAAAGACTCCAGCCACCCTAGTCATAGACTGTTCTCTCTTCTACCGCACGGCAAGCGGTACCGGATCGCCAAGTCTAGGTCCAAAAGGCTTCTAAAAAGCTTCTACCCCCAAGCCATAAGACTCCTGAACAGCTAATCAAATGGCTACCCAGAATATTTGCATTCCCCCCCCACGCTGCTGCTACTCTATGTTATTATCTATGCATAGCCACTTTAATAATACCTACATGTACCTAATTACCTTGACACCAGTGCCCCCGCACATTGACACATTGACTCTGTACAAGGTACTCCCTGTATATAGCCCCGCTATTGTTATTTACTGCTGCTCTTTAATTATTTGTTATTCTTATCTCTTACTTTTTTAGGTATTTTCTTAAAACTGCATTGTTGGTTAAGGTTGGCTAAGTAAGCAATTCGCTGTAAGGTCTACACCTATTGTATTCGGTGCATGTGACCAGTACAATTTGATTTGATACACTATATATAGAAAAGTAATACACTATATATAGAAAACAAGCAATGCACTATATAATGAAAACAAGTACTACACTATATAATGAAAACAAGTACTACACTACAGATAGAAAACAAGTACTACACTATATATAGAAAACAAGTAATGCACTATATAATGAAAACAAGTACTACACTATATATAGAAAACAAGTAATACACTATATATAGAAAACAAGTAATACACTATATATAGAAAACAAGTACTACACTATATATAGAAAACAAGTAATACACTATATATAGAAAACAAGTAATGCACTATATAATGAAAACAAGTACTACACTATATATAGAAAACAAGTAATACACTATATATAGAAAACAAGTAATACACTATATATAGAAAAGGGTTCCATTTGGGTGCACACTCAGCCCAGCCAGGCCCAGCCCAGCCCAGCCCAGCCCAGCCCAGCCAGGCCCAGTCTCATCTGCTCCAGACACCTCAGAGCTGAGACAGTGTAAAATGGCCCTGTCATGTTTAGTCTGTCGTACTGACTTCAGAGTGTGAAAAGATCCATGAGCGGCTGAGATAGAGGAGTGACTAAGTGAGGGGACATAGACTGTAATGATAGATTGTAACCACTCCCTCCTCCAGACATCACCCCAGAGGCTCCAACAGAGGAGAGACGATGCTCTTCAGTCTGTCTCTGGTCTCTGAGCTATCAGACTAAAGTTATGGAGGATGCTACATTTAAACCCTCAGTCCCACTTTATTTCAAGTGGTGATTTAATGCACTGTATTAGTGTAGAGACATAAGCATGTACTACGACATGGTTTTAGCCACTTGATATAAAGTGGCACCAAACCCTCAAACATAACGCCCCCTTCTTCTTTATCTCAAGCATGAGAAACCGGATGTCATATAGTCTAGGCTACTGGAGTAGTCATGACAACATATGTTGAACTGTAGATTTACAATTTTAAAAACACAGGGTTATGGGCAGGGGGTTAAAGGTCATTGTGAACGGGGACATCAGTAACCACCATTACCCAGCCCTAGGACCCCAGGGCACAGCTAAGAATAAAATGGTGCAGTACGTGTTTATAATGTAGTTGAGTTATGAGCTTGAGGGGTGTAGTATTAGTACAGCTAAGAGGAAGAATGGACAGACTAAGGACAGTGTGAGGGAGGGAGAGAGAGAGAGTGGCCTGACAGTGGTGGACCAACACCCAGCACACACAGTCTCGCAGCTTGCCCGTAAACACTCACAAGCCCAGCCCTTCCAGGGACGGCAACATGAAACAGCTGAGTACCAGCAGAGCCTGGCTGTCCCACACACAAGAGACCTCTCTCACACACACACACACACACACACACACACACACACACACACACACACACACACACACACACACACACACACACACACACACACACACACACACACACACAGACACACACACAGACACACACACACTCCCAGAGTTTTATGTATCTTCAGATTTCATAAACAACTCTCTTAAGTTCCCTGAAACACACCCAGATACACTAAATAGAATAAACTAGAACATGCTGCATTATCTCATGAAGATACTTGAACTAGTATAAACTAGAACATGCTGCATTATCTCATGAAGATACTTGGACGAGTATAAACTAGAACATGCTGCATTATCTCATGAAGATACTTGAACTAGAATAAACTAGAATTTGCTGCATTATCCCATGAAGATACTTGACCTAGTATAAACTAGAACATACTGCATTATCTCACGAAGATACTCTAACCAGAATAAACTAGAACATACTGCATTATCTCACGAAGATACTTGAACTAGAATAAACTAGAACATACTGCATTATCTCATGAAGATACTCTAACCAGAATAAACTAGAACATACTGCATTATCTCATGAAGATACTCAAGTGCCCTCACCTACACACACACTCTTGTACTTAAACACTCAAGAATACTTGTAGTTTTTCATAAAGCCAAGAGGAACCTCTCACACTAAGATATAACACATTGAGCATTAATAATAGTAATAAAACATGTTTAATATCTCAATGTAGTCAAAACACTACAAAACACAATACATAAGCTCATACACACAGTTGACATAGTTCACTCCTACAGTTTCAGTGACACACTTTCCCAGGCTTCGCTCTAGCGCACGACTTGCTTCACTACTGCTGGTTTCATGTCGGTCTCATGTGGTGTTCACAGAACGAGCAGATCACTTCTAAAGCAGCTCTCATCATCACACACACATCCATCCACAGACACACACAGGACACACTGAAAAACATTGTAATGAGTTAGTCTGATTGGCACAATTACACAACTAGGGCAATCAGGACAGAACAACCTATTGACACAGATGATCCAGTCCAACATTCCAATCTGGGAAAACTCTTCCAGATTCTCCTGGACCGAGATGGACCACTCCACTGGGAAGTCCTGGGCTCGAACCTGGACCTGGTCCCAATGGCCTTAGCAGATAATCCTGCTGGAGTCATCTTTCTTCTCCTCCTTTCTTTCCATCGTTCTCTCTGATGCAACCCACAGCCAAGTCGTCACATTCCCCCTCTGCCCTGTGGATCCAGTCCTAGAGGACAGTAATGGCCTAGTGATGAAACCTGTGTGTTTGTGTGTGTGTGTGGTGCGTGTTCCTCTGCCCAGTGATGGTGTAGTGATGAGAGGTGTTTGTGGTCCAGAAAGTATTTCCCTGGCTGGCCTAGGGATCCAATCCCAAGCGATAACAAGGAGGAAGTGAGACAACGTGTTTGGAGTATTGTGTTTTTCTGCCAATTGTCATGTCCAGGTTGGGATGTGAGGACTGACGACTCATATTCCCAAATCAGCATGCTGGGTATTGCTAGCTTTGGAGAATACAGTACAGTGTACAGTAAGTACAATTATTTGATTTAGTTGTTATTATAAGGTGCTAATTGAGGATGATATCTTGGTTACATTTTTATGTTTTCTGCAACTTTTCCTCCACTGTGAGACGGAGAGAGCCACATTCTGAGGTGTGAACTGACGACTTAGGAATCTCTATGTCAAGTAGTGCTACTGCTTAGCTTTACCCATACAAACACACACACACACTTCACACTGTTCCAACAGCAAGGCACACACAACCCAGACATGAACCACTCTGTACACACACTTAAAATAACCCCTGAGTAAACCCAATAAAGGTGTATCTCAGTAGTGTCAACAGAGTCCCTAACCTGGGCTCTCCTTCAGACGCAGCCTTCAGCCTGGATGAGCTATGACTCTGTGAGAGGAGCCCATCCACTGGCCAACAGCATTAATAGACCACTATGTGTCTGTCCAGACTAGTAAAAAGAGCAGTGAAACTACCCAGTGACTGCTGGTTTATAATCAGTCAAACAGGGCCGTGTCATTGTACGACGCTGCTGCACTATGCTGCAGACTACTGAGACTCTGGGCTGGCCCTGAGACACTGGCTCAATCCCAAATGGCACCCTGTTCCCTATATAGTGCCCTACATTTGACCATGACCCCTATGGGGGATAGGGTTCCATTTGTGATGCAGTCACTAAGACAGGCCTATAACGCAGCCCTATAACACAGCCCTATAACACAGCCCTATAAGACAGCCCTATAAGACAGGCCTATAAGACAGGCCTATAAGACAGACCTATAAGACAGGCCTATAAGACAGGCCTATAAGACAGCCCTATAAGACAGGCCTATAAGACAGCCCTATAAGACAGCCCTATAAGACAGCCCTATAAGACAGCCCTATAAGACAGGCCTATAAGACAGCCCTATAAGACAGGCCTATAAGACAGCCCTATAAGACAGGCCTATAAGACAGCCCTATAAGACTGGGCTATAAGACAGGCCTATAAGACAGGCCTATAAGACAGCCCTATAAGACAGGCCTATAAGACAGCCCTATAAGACAGGCCTATAAGACAGGCCTATAAGACAGCCCTATAAGACTGGGCTATAAGACAGGCCTATAAGACAGGCCTATAAGACAGCCCTATAAGACAGGCCTATAAGACAGCCCTATAAGAAAGCCCTATAAGACAGCCCTATAAGACAGGCCTATAAGACAGGGCTATAAGACAGGCCTGTTTAGCAGTGACACTCCTACTGCCTCAGCTCGTGCTGCTAAATCCACTCTATTCATTCTCATGACCCATGTCAAATCAACGTGACCCATTTACTGGGCTATCTCTCAGCCCAGATGGACTGTCAGCACTGACCCCACCGATCCATCAACACAGATACAAAGTGTACCAGATGACAGTGGGGAATTTAAACATTTCAGTCAGACCATAATGTTAATTTTTCCTCGTAACTCGGCCATATGGGCTCTGGCACATTTCTGTGACAGTGGCTGGGGTCTGGTACAGCTGTGTTATGATGTATATTAGAGCAGAACGATCCCATGACCCACAGGAGAATACACCTTAGGCCCTGAGACTCCTGGCACACTGTAACTCCCCTGCTCTAGGTTTAGGAGTATCCGCATGGCACAGATCTAGGATCAGGTTACCTTCCCCAATGTCTAACCTTAACCATAACTGGGAAAACAGTAAAGTGACCTCAGATCAGTGCCTACAGGCAACTTTGCCAGTAGGCCCACCTGCAAGGAGAGGAAGCCAAACGGTGAGCGAGTGGCATGTGAGAGAGCCAGAAAGAGAGAACTAAAGAGATAACTAAAGAGAGAGAGAAGGGATAGGAAAGAGAGCGACAAGGACAGGGGCCAGAGAACAGGGGCCAGGGAGGCAGGAATTTACCATGGAAAATTCCTTTTCATCTCCCAGGTTGATTCCCTGATGCAGCTCCTGTCATGTGGGGAGTTCTGGATGTACACTCATCAGACATTCTCATGTTATAGCCAGGGGCAGCTTCACTGCTGGTAGATAAAGGTGTGTGTGTGTGTGTTATCTACCTGGATGAAAGACTGCTCTTTGTCAAGGAATAGACATCTGGGAGGGAAGGAGAGCAGGACAGGACAGTGTGTTGGCCCTATGTGTGTTTGGGTGCAAGTCCACACATGGTGTTGAGCAAGTCTGCTTGTTTGGATGAGGCTGATATCATGAGGCCATGGGGAAGGAGGAGTGTGTGCGTGTGTGTGTGTGTGTGTGTGTGTGTGTGTGTGTGTGTGTGTGTGTGTGTGTGTGTAAAAGGGGGGTTATGCAGGTGGCTTTCTCCTGTGTTTTGCCAAGAAATCAGAATACCCTGGGGTGGGGTAGAATAATGAGAGTGGGAGAAGTGAACGAGTGGAGGGAGGGGAGGGAGGGGAGAAGAGGGGAGGGAGGGGAGGGGAGGGAGGGGAGAAGAGGGGAGGGGAGCAGAGTGGAGGGGAGGGGAGCAGAGGGGAGTGGAGGAGAGAAGTGGAGAGGCAAGGTGAGAAGAGGAATGGAGAAGGAGGAGAGGGGAGGTAAGGGGAGTTGATTTAGATGGTGGTTATCATAATCAATTTGAAATTGTTTTCTCTTTAGTCTGTGTCTCTTTAGGGCTAGGGTGTAGCAGGCTTACAGAGGAAGGCCACATGACTTCATAACCATATGATATCTAACCTCCCCATCACACTCCACACCCAGACAAGCATTTCGCTACACTCGCAATAACATCTGCTAACCATGTGTATGTGACCAATACAATTTGATTTGATTTGATTTACAGTAAAGGACATGTCATTTCCCAAATGCACTTTCTGCAATGCATCACTGAGCCTTTCTGATAACTTGCCATGCTCACACAGCCATAACACCAGACACTTCCAGACACTAACCAGACAACGTCCTCCCTTCAACCACAACCAGTGAGCTCCTTGGAAGGGAAGGATTACTGTTCATTCTAGGAACAGAGTTCTAATGATTTCACAATCAGTATACAGGAACAATAGCAATAGTCGAGGAGTAAACACAATCTCAACGACCAGGTTTGTTCTTATCTGATTGAAGAGGTCTTGTAGAATATATAAAAAGTTCCCTTGATTAGTCTATATTTTACCTCCTTAATAATATAATAATTCAGTCTTCCTTCTTCTCTGGCTTCCATTTGGTCTGCTAGCATGGCAGTGCAATCAGACGGTTGTCAAAAGCCAAACTGTAACTCCATAATAATACCCAACTGTTTATAGCAAAACAAACGGCTAAATAATTAGCCAGTACAGACTACCTGAACAACTCTGGTCTTGTGCACAACCACGTCCCTAACCCAAATACCAGCCATAACCCTTAACGTAGCCTTAAACCAAACCAAAGCTTTGGATGTAATTGAATGTGTGCTAACCTACCAGCACATACTTGTATGAATACTGTGTGTTTTAAGGAGAATGCAATCGCTATGGAGGTCTATGGGAGGCTGGGGTTTAAGGAGGCTGGGGTTAAGGCTCTATGCATTTACCAACCTAGAGAATGATAGAGAAGAAGAGAGGAGAAGAATAGGGGAAAGCCCCACGTTTCCATGGTGAGCAAGCAGGCGAACGTTTGTGACAGCCCAAAATGTGGCACGCATTACAGAAGTGACAGAGTCGGGGACAGAGACACAAACAAACACATAAATCCCCCAAAGACTGACACACAGACGATAGCAGAGACAGACAGGCACCCTCTGCCACAGCTGTCATTTTCCATCTGCTACCCTGCCTCTTTTTCTCTCTCTCTGTCGCTCCATTTCATCCCTCGTGCCTCTATCTCCTTCTCCCCACATCCCTCACTCATCTATCAATCAGATCAGTCTCTCTCTTTTCTCCATGCCCAGGCTGTTTAATGGGTCTCTCTCTCTCTGTTGCTCCATTTCATCCCTCGTGCCTCTATCTCCTTCTCCCCACATCCCTCACTCATCTATCAATCAGATCAGTCTCT